>NW_016160532.1:0-32852 GCF_001687245.7 Rhagoletis zephyria | reverse complement strand
TTTTTTTCGGAACATATTTTGTTTGAGTACTTTTTTCATGTATACAGTGCTCAAAATTTTCACTTCTCTTCCTTCCATGCCCTCTTTGTTAAAGTATGAGTAGTTTACATATTTGAAAAAAACTTCACAGTGAAGCAAACTGAATTCCGATGCAGACCTTTAGTATGTACATATCACTCCATTACTTTAATACTGTCATAACTCAAAAAACTAAAAACTCGAGAAAAACGGCATTAATGTTTTGAATTTACATATACTCCCAGGGGTAAAATTAGTACACATCTTGTTCTAATGACTACTGGTAATCGTTACAGCTATGAAATTTTTACACATCATTTCAAATGGGTGATAACGTTCATTTTTGCATACTTAACTAGATTTTTTGCGTTTTTTGGATTATGTCACATTTCTAGTAAATGGGCGATGCCCATATACATATCGTCACCTGAAATGTAAAAGGACGTAACAAAAATCGTCACTAAAATGGAAAAAGTCGTGAGTAATATTTTTCTTTTCATAAAAGAAAAAGGGAAGTTGTAGTTCGATGAAATCCATCATATCATTCAAAAAGTATATTTTGAATTTTTTATGAGTTACGACTTTTTGCACTTCAGCAAACGTCTTTTTGCATTCAGGTGACGATATGTGTTAAATATATCGTCGCCTATAATTTGAAATAAGGTCTTTCGATTGGTGTTATCAGTTTTTAGATATATATTTTAGTTTCCGAGATATTGACTACAATTCTTTCGAAAATGTAGTAAAAATTTAGTTAGTGATGCAGTCATATTAAACTAATCAATATCTTAAAAATGGCGTTCTCCATTTTCAGATGTCTCCTTTAATTTCCGAGATATTGAGTAAAAAGTGTCGTTAATTTAGTAGAAATTTTGGTCACATTTTGTCGTATTTCATACAAAGTGGCTGCCAAATTGTGAACAAACGACGCTTACGCCAAAATTTTACTAAAAAAATCCTTCCTAAACTCAAAACTAAATAACAATAAACATTAAAAATTAAATAATTTAAGAATTCTGTGAACTAGTGACATTTTCAGAGATTGGAGAAAATCTATCTTCGCGTTTTTGAGAAATTGCATTCCGCGATTCCCGAAACCTGCCACAATTAACATACGACAATATTTTACCCAGGTGACGATATGTATTTATATGTTCTTGTTGAAGCCCGAAGGGTCAAAAATTTTGTTTCACTTCTCGTGATTTCCTACTGGTTTACTCATGCGGAGCTGTCCTCATGGCAAATTCTTAATTTTCCGCGAATTGCCACGTGCACGATAAATTTTAACCCTACACTTACGAAATATTTAGGTTGTTGGTAAGTTTGCATTTAACAAAACCATACTCGTACATTTTATATGGCAATAATAATACAGTAGGGTTTTGATAATCCAGACAATTAAAAACCGAGCAGTGTCCGTATTATCGAAGTGTCCGGATTATCGAAGTCCTGAAGAAATTAAAAAGTTTACACTTTCTCAACAGCTGAGTTCATTTTTATTTCATGATTTTCCCATCAAGATTTTATTTTATACACGCATATATAAAATTAAACAAAACTTGAATTCATGAAAATAATTTATATTAAGTTGTATACTGTTGTTGAAGAAAACTCATGATTTTGTTTTGACGAAGTTTGGGTTGACTGCGATTTTTGTAAGCTACCGCTCTTAGGCCAATAAGTTTCAAAATATCTCCGGAGCTAAAATCCTGACCTTCAGCATATCGATGGCTGAGTGAAAAAGTTGCGCTTGTTGGGGCTGAACCGCCGTTGGGAGATGTACCGCCGTTGTATTTATGAATGAATTCACTTGAGAATTCACTTGAAATAGTAATTATTGTATTTGAATATGCGCGTAATTATATATGTATGTATGTATGTACATTAGGGTGGTCCAAAAATGCATGTAAAAAAAAGTTAAGTCGGAATTTTTATGCTCTCACCCCTAGGATTGTTCTATATCGAAAATAAGTATACCCCTATTTTTTATTTTGAAATCAAACAAGTAAGAAAGTCTAAGTTCGGACAGAGCCGAACGTTAAATACCCGGCGCACGTATTAAATATATGTTTTTCACCTTTCCGAAAGCTACCGCTAGATGGTAAGCCGGGGTGTATCAATTTTGAGTAAATTAGCGTCCTTAAATTTCGAATTATTGAAGTTTCAAGCATTTCTGAAATTTACCGTTATATGAAAAGCGGCCGTAATTTTAGTCCGATTTCAATAATTTTCAACGCTTTGCTTTTATGTGGCAAGCACAATAAAAATACCGAGTTTGGTACAAATTGGTACAACGGTTACCGATATACATATATGTGATCATAAGTGGGCGGTACCACGCCCATTTTCCAAAATTTTACCACAAACGTATTTCTAGGTAAAGAATTGTTGCAAGCGTCAATTTTGAATAAATTAGCTTCAATATTTACTGATTTATCGAAGATTTTGTATTTCTCTAAATTACCGTTATATGGGATGTGGGCGTGGTTATCGTCCGATTTTAAAAATTTTCGGCAAATTGGGATCCTGTACCAAGGCCAATAACTGTGCCAAGTTTGGAAGAAATCGGTGCAGCGGTTGCCAAGATATACACATGTAACCATAAGTGGGCGTGGCTACGCCCATTTTCCAAAAATTTATAATATTCTTATTTTTCGTCTAAAAGTTATTGTAAATATCAATTTTGAGTGAATAATCTTCAGTAGTTACTAAAATATCGCAGTTTTCGTATTTCTGAAAATTACCGTTATATGGGAGGTAGGCGTGGTTATTGTCCGATTTTGCCCATTTTCAATACCATCCGTCCTACGCCCGAAAGAAGTACACGTACCAAGTTTCGTTAAGATATCTTAATTTTTACTCGAGTTATCGTGTGCACAGACGGACAGACGAACGGACGGACGGACAGACAGTCACCGCTTAATCGATTTCTCTTTTCATCCTGATCATTTATGTATACATTTGTCTATATCTATCTCGATTCGTTTTGCCTGTTACAAACAACCGTTATGTGAACAAAGTTATAATACCCTTGTGCACAAGTGCGCTCGGGTATAAAAATATTTAGAGGTCGCTCAAAGTTTTCCATGTATTTTGTATGAAAAAAAAAAATTTCGTGGAAATGGTATGGAATTCTTGAAAATCAATATTTTTCGATCGGAAGACTCTGTTTCTCTTCAACAGATTCCCAATAAAAATACCCAATTATTCTTTTCTTAAAAATTTTTTCTCAGTAACTATATTTTACAGGTCTGCCAAAACCCCTAGAAAATTCCAGAAAATGCAAATACATGAAAAACTATTAGCGCTTTGAGCGAGCTCTAAATATTTTTTGATTTCAAAATGAAAAAATAAAGGTATACTTTTTTTCGATATAGAACAATCCTAGGGGGCGAGAGCATTAAAATGCCGACATTACTTATTTTGGACTACTCTAATGTACATATGTATGCTGATTTTTTCATATATATAGAGGCAGCAATATGCACATAAATATGTATGCTGATTTGTACATATGTATGTATGTGCGTAGTATATAGGCAGCAATATGCAAATATATATGTACGCATGTAAGAACGTTATCAACAAATGATTTTGGAGTATGTACATGCCCTGCAAAAAGTGGGACTAGGTTAAATACTAGTACAGGACCACGCTACCTTGTAACAAACACTAGTAACCAAAAAGGTCCAAATATATGGAGAAAATATGGTTACATTAACATTGCGATGTCATTGGACTTGACCACCTCTGGTCCAACGCTGCATAACATGGGACCACTTTTGGTCCACCACTGCATAACATGGGACCACCTAGACAACTACTCCTTTTGGACCATGGCACATTCGGCAACCGAATCATGTTGCCGATGGGGCACGAAGAGGTGTTTAATAATAATAATCCCAACGGTTTTTACCCTCCATTCCCGCCCATCCGCACGAGGGGCGCAGTCCGCATGACGTACGGAACCAATATTTTAAATTTTTGTGCCGAGTCACGATAGGCAGGAGTTTGTTAAGTGTCGAGATCTAAAACTGTTCAGCTACAGAACTAAATTCATCAGCTGATTTTATGTATTTATGTCCATAATTCACTTATTGAGAGAGGAGAGTATCGCTTTCTTAATGCTGAAAAGCGGATCTGATATATCAAACGTGCTGGAGTGAGAGTTAAAATCCTGGCATAAGCAACGGAGTGGGTCGTGCAATTCAAAATTGGTTTTACAAGCTTTCAGAAATATGGGACAAAAGTGTCTTGATACGCGTGAGGGAACATTAAAGCTTACATCAGCCAGAAGAGACGGACTTGAAATTGAGCCTGTCAGTAATTTAACCATAAAAATTATACCAAGCATTTCCCTGCGACTGGCGAGTGTAGGAAGGTTAATAAGTTTTAAGCGACTCGTATAAGGTGGGAGACTATATTGAGAATCCCATCGGAAATTTCTTAAAGCAAAAAGTAGGAATTGTTTTTGTATTGATTCTATCTTGTCTGAGTAAATTTGATACCTTGGATTCCAAACCACCGAGCCGTATTCCAGAATCGGCCCAACTAATGTTGTAAACAGGGTTTTAGTAATATAAGGGTCACTAAATTCTTTTGACCATCGTTTCACAAATGCAAGTTCACCTTTAGCCTTGTTGACTGTCACATTAATGTGAAGATTAAAATTAAGCTTATGATCCATTGTGATACCAAGGTTCCAGGTTATGGTTACCTATTATATAAGAAACTGGCAGAACAGCTCTTCGCGAGAAGCACATTACTTTACATTTCTTAAGATTTAGAGGCATAAGATTTACTTTACACCAGTAAGCCATGCTGTTTAAGTCTGATTGTAGCAAAGACCTTTCTTTAATTGAAACAATAATTGAAGATCAAGTTTATAGATGGGCAACGAGTGGCACACTTTGTCAAATGCTTTACTGAAATCAGTATATATAACATCAACAGTTTTGCTCTCACTAAATGCTTTTGAGATATAGGATGTTAATTCAAGTAAATTTGTAGAAGTTGATTTGCCCTTGCAAAATCCATGTTGACTGTATGAAATGCTTGAAGTGATAGAATGCGTCAACCGATTTGTTATAATTGCTTCAAATAATTTAGGAATTGCAGAAAGCTTAGCTATGCCCCGGTAGTTCTCCACTGAAGACCTGCTACCGCTTTTATGTAAGGGGGTTATGAACGATTCCTTCCATACAGTTGGAAAAACGCCCTCTTTAAGAGACAAATTAAATAAGGCTGTTAACGGCTCATAGAGATAATCAGCACAATTTCTAAGAAAACAAGTGGGGATCTGGTCAGGACCATAACTAAAAGACTGCTTTAAGGACTTCAGGTAAACTAACAAACTCTCAACACATATATCAGGTGTTTGCGTTTGAAGTGGTCCAGGTCAGCATAACAAGTTACTAGTATGCAGCCTGGTCCTTTTGCACATACTTTAAAACCACGACCCAGTGGACCACCTGGTCCTCAAATTTTTGCAGGGTGGTACATATGGACGTGCATATGTAAGGAGTTTCTTATGTATGTACATATGTACATATATACCAACGGTGGACAATCGCGGCTCTTTGAGCCAAATGCGGGCAACTTTTTTCAAAATTTAATTTTGATGCATAAATGCCTCTTAGAGCATCTGCATCAAAAAGTAATTTAAACAAAAATATATAAATATATATACATTATTTTAGCGGTTAGGGCTCGGTATGAAGATAGAAGATCTTTTCCTAACAAAGATAAAACTTATTTACACATAAAGCGGTGTGGTATTTTATACATATGTTGGCCGAATCCAATAAAGCATGTTATTCGATTCCCTTCTATGCTGATTGACGCCAATTGGAAATGCCAACTGAAGCCAAGTCCTTCTCTAACTGGTATTTTTATCCTCTGCCACCACCAACGGCCGCAGCGCTTCTCATAGATTTACAAAAATTTTATTTTTTGTTAATTTTTCATAAGAGCTGTTTTTAAATGAAAATTTGTGAAACCGCTCCTGAATTTTGAAAAGTAAAATTGTCATTTTGAGTACATTCTCTTATCGGATCTCTCTTTCTTTTTTCAATATTTCGGCACTCTGATGTTGGGGAATGTACTTTGAATGTACTAGTAATATAAAAGTATTACATATATGGCTAGACATTATTTTCCATAGTGTTGTATTTTTTTTATTTAATAATTTTTATATACACATACGCAAATTGATGAAAGCCAAGCAATTGGAGAATGAAAATTGGCTTTCTGACGTTAATGTTCTTTAACGATATGATGGAAACAGGGCTGCCAGACGTTTAGAGTATAAAATCCGTACACGGACAAAAAGTGGTGGGTGAAAAATCCGTACAAAATCGGTATGCTTAAAATTTGTTTGGCGAGCAAAAACAAAAAAATCGTTTGTACTTAGGTGAACACAGGAATCGGACTTTTAATAACATCAAATAAAGCAGCACATATTTCCACTAGTCCTATTTATTTATTGCTTCACAGACAACTTTATTATTTTTCTGACTAGAACTTTTTAACAAGCAGTGTGTTCTTAGTTTATGTACATGCAACAAAACTTTTCAGGTAGGTTTTCGACCCTACCGAGTAACAGTATAATGTTTGAAACGATGGTTAAACTGAAAAAAAACAATAAAGAAAATTAGGGGTCTCTTTAGATTTTACGCAACAGAACTTCCCAAAAATCGAAGTCTACCACAAGATTGTTATACATAATTTTAAAGGTCTATAAATCCTCTTCTCATGTTTGATTTTTAAAATCGGGTGAAAAATAGTAAAGCTTTTGATAGTTAAGTCCCTCAAGTACAAAAACAACGCATTTTTTAATAAAAAAAATGGAAGGTTCAGGAACTATAAGAAATCTATGAGATATGTGTAAAAAAGGAAAAATTTTTGCCGATTTGAAATTATTTAAATGTACGTTTGCATACTTCATAAACCCTCTTCTATGTAACATAATTTAAGATGAAATACTCCTCTTTAGGAAAAGCGAAGAAGAGTTGGTGTTTTTGGAATGAAAAGAAGATAAGGCACTAGAAATTCAACATAAAGCTTTGCCCCTGCTTGAATTGCGGCAACATGTACAAGATTAAAAATATCCGCTGTAGAAAACAGCTGCCGTATATTTTCAATTTTTGGTACAACGTATAACTATGAGTCTTTGTACTCTACAATGAAATTCGTAAAGTAAAAATACCATTCACAATTGATTAACCAACATTTAACAGAACTGTTACGAATGGCTTTAAGTGACGCATGAACCAACTAACAAGTCGGAAAAGAATGAAAAGAGTAAATTTCTGATATTGGTAAATTGGTATTTATTATAAAATATACAAAGTGAAACTTGATGACAATTAGCAAAAAAGTTCATAAAATATGGTTTTCAGGATTGAAAGTGTTTTAAAATAGCATATTATCACCAAGGGTCGATTTTTCAACGCCAACGTTCTGGCCACAAACGTGCACCCACTTTTCACGAAAATTTAGGCGTTTCGCCAGACCAAACAAATGCACAAACTTGTTCCAATCACAAAGCACGTCATTTTATATCATAAATTTGTAATAGATCAAAATTAAAATGAAAATCGGCCATAAAACACATCAAATTGCTAAAAAAGCCATCCAGAAGCGATAGAAGACGATGTAAGCAAAAGGGGAAAACATCAGAAACGGTACGAAAACTTTTTTATGACATTTGATTACAAATAAAACGATGGCGGATTGCGTGATCTATAGTCGTTGGTTCATGTAAGTGACGTAAAACCAGATTTTAAAAATTTGTCCAAGGATCTTTTGAATTTTCTTTAATATCTATCTTACGTGCATTAGAATAATAATAAAATTAATGTAATTCATTGCTAATAATAATTTTATTTAAACATTCATGTGTACTAGAATTAAAGTCTACTCTAAAGTTAGTTAGATATTCCACTGAAAATAAGGTCAAAAAGCTTCAACTAATTTTAGTGTGGACTTTTTTCACTATGAATTGACCCATTATTTACATACATATGTATATGTAATACGAGTATTACAGTGAAAAATGATCATGCAATACATTTTGTCAAAATAAATATTCATAAAACTCAAAAATAAGTTTTCGAGAAAAACATGTTTGAAGTTAACAAGTGCAATGCATTTGTACATACGTTAGTTTTTTGGTCAATGTGTCCGTCTTTAAAGAGAATTTGTGAAAAAACCGCTAGAAAACTGCGGTTTGTTGCAATGAAAATAGCGTATCAGCTACCATAAGAATTGGTAAAAAAGAAAAAGACGATTTTTTTCGGCCAAAAGCCGCTTTGAAATGCCAACGGCAAATCACCAACTACATATCTTCTATTCTATATATCTGTGTTCGTATGGGATAGTAGTTGGGAAGCTGGCTTTAGTATAATGCGGATTTGCCTTTATTCTTTAAACGACAAGGAATTTATTGAAGTGAAACCAGTGTTGCCACAAAAAAAATACCAAATTCCTCAAAAACAAATGAGAAATCCTCAAAATCCGAACAAATTACTCAAAGTTTTCTTTTTACTGATATGAGTATTGTGTACTGCATACTATTTACAGGTACATACTTAGTGTAAAAATTAGTTACATTCTCCAATTAAATTGGTACATTTGTTCTTGCGGTTCAAACAAAGTATCACCGTTGTCTTTTGTGCCTTGGTTTGTATATAATATTGCTGCAACTATATCAGTGCTCAATCTGGGCCTCAAGTCAGTCCCACACATTTTTAAACTACTACATATACGTTCTACTGAAGCATTAGAAAAGGGCTATATTAGCAATGCAGATATAATTTTTTTTAATTGGGAAACTAATATGAACCTGAAGAATCTTTTAATTCAAAAATTTGTTTCCTATAATTTTCTGGATCTAATGAAGAATCAATATGAATATCCTTATGATCGAACAATGCGCTTTCTCTCCATTCGTTACCGAGATTTTGTAAGTTCAAAATACATAAATTGAAAATAGAATGAAAAAAATGATCGATAACATTTTGAATATTTAGCAGGAAATGCAGATGTGCTTAAGAGCGAAAAACACCACACAAGGGGCTTGACAAACCAAGCGAAATATCCTTTTCCTCAAAGCTATTTATGTTGTGTATAGGGGTGTTTGAAGGTTTGATAAGCCATTTGAGGGAAATGTGAATAAAAATCAAGTTTTTTTGATTTTCTGGCCGCCATGTTGAGGTCTGATCAAACCGCTTACATTGTGTATAATAAAATCGCCTCATTCGCAACGGAATTTTTACCAAATAAGGACACAAGAGAGAAAAATTTAAGAAACCCAAACCCTTTTACATTGTGAACCGGAAGAAAACTAACTTTATGGCGAAATGGGAAAAGTAGGTTTGAAGAATGTTTGGCAAGCCGCTTGTGAGGTGTATTTCACTCTTTATATAACCTCGGAAAGCTTTTTGTTCAAAACTTTGCAGAGCGATTTACAACTCTGTTGTGTAAAACGTGGTTGCATTTGTTATCTGCAAATATATCGAGAGAAAATTCCTCACCAATTCCTCAAAATAAAAATCTTCAAAAAATACTCAAGCGCACCCAAAATTCCTCACATTTTGAGGAATTACTCACAAAGTGGCAACACTGAGTGAAACTTCTAAGGCGGCGATGTTCCCAAAAATGGAGAGTGAAATTTTTAAAACTGAAAATGTTACATGAGTAAGAAGGAAGATGTAGTATAGAGAAGGTGGAAGAGAGAAAGAAAGCGATGTATGCCCAGCGATACAAAGCGATAGCACAAACATCTTCAACGCGCACGCTTAAAATTTTGGTAGGTTTCTTTGCTCATAAAACAGAAAACATCTCTGGCTTGTTGTAATATGTCACTTTGTCAGCACTAGGTTTGTATAGTAACTTCTCCAGTAAAACATTGCAGCGAGAGCATAAAAGCAAAATAGAGCGTAAAATTGAGAAGAAGAGAAAACTAGCAGAAAAAGTTAATGAACACAAAACTAGCACAAACTTGGAAGTGAACAGTAGTTGAACTGTTTTGACATTCTGCTGTAAAAATTTTACTATTTATAAATCAGTCTTAAACTCTTTGCTTTACACACAAGCACTTACACAGTCACAATACTTTGATTTAAACTCCTTTTTATTTTGTTTGTGTTAAACCAATTCAACAAATGGCTGCTTTTGACACTTATTCTTCTTCTGCTAGCTAATTTCTGCTAGTAAAAATTTCACTAGCAAGAATTTACAGCTCTCCCGTGTTGTTACGCTCTCGATTCAGTGCTCTCTTGCAAATTTTTTGGGTTATCATACACTTTTCCAGTAAAAATTTGCAGGTTCCAGTACAAATTAGTACTGACTATTGGTTATTATACCTACTGTTAGTAGACTTGCCAAATTTTGACAATATCAATTTTACCCGCATTCATTTAAAAACCTCGTTGCTTACTGGTATAGGCAGAACTCTACCAATTATCTTCGGCAATGCTTTGAACTCTGTATTCGTATATAAAGTCTTATCAGGTCTTAAAGGTTATCAATTCGTCGGAATATTCTTTTATGTATGTTACCGCATAATTTTGGACGACGTTAACCGATTTCTATACTTCGTTTTTTAAAGGAAAGGTGTTACCTCACAGGTGGTCCCATTCTAATTTGGTTTAAATCCGATCATTGAAATATGAAGAGATTAACGATAATCTTAAATTTTTATATGAGAATTGAAGTCGGTTTTGGTTTTTTGCTTAAAAACTACATGTATTTCAACATATTTTGATTAAAAGAAAATACTGATAAAAATAAAATATTTCGCACAAACAACAAAAATTTTTTATCGATAATCGCATGAGGCTATTGCCTGAAAATTTTAAAATGCACTAAGCCGCATTGTGCTACTATGATAGCACGGCTGAGTAATTATAGTCAATTTATGTACAGTAGTCGAAAAAATTATAGCCGCACAAAATTTTCACAAATTTTAAAATATTAGTTTTGTTGTTATTTAATTTTGGTTAGTTGGTTATAGTTCATTCTTTAACAACATCCGTATAAATACAAGTTTAAGGGCAGTGTCGCACGATTGAGTATTTGCCAAAATTTGGTGTAAATCGTATCCTAATTGTGCGAATACCCAAAAATTTTTCTTTATCCCAATCACGAAAACCAATTTCTTGAAATTTTTCAATAGAACCTCGCTGTATTGTACCAATCTTTTGACTACAAAAAACAAATTGTCCCAATTTTTTTTTATTTTGTACCAATACACAATAGGTCAAATGATAACTTTTTCTGTGTGAAATTAATAGCAGCTAAAATATTGCATTATTTTAATGTAAAAAGATGGCATACGTTAAAAATAGTGTAAAGACAGTAAATAAAATGTGAAAACATTACTTGGCTTTCGTAAAACAGACCCTTTTGCTTTTTTGTACGTTCAGTAGTAGTACTACGTAAGTAGTACTCAAAAACATTGTCCAATTAGCTTGGTTTTGACACAAGTTATTTTCTTAACATACTCAACCCCCTCCCCCTTATAATGAGCTACATAATAAAATAAGTATGGTCACATGTATGTACATAAATGGTTTCTTCTGGAAATTCGTAAATAAAAAAAATAAAAATATTTACTACATTTCTCGCAGATATGGCTTGAGGAGATATTTCTAAGCCAGTAATTCGTCATAAAACACTTCGTTTTCACATGAGGTTTCAGTATTCCCAAATTCCCTACCGATATTATTTATATTCACAACGCAAATGCTGCTTTGTGAAACATTCACCAAAAATCGCTTGTAACTTCCTGAAAAGAATACGAATGTTTTTAAAAGCTCTATTCATTTTCAGAAAAAAATTTCGAAATTTCAATCCGTAAATTCTCTCAAGGATTTGCCTTTTTGCGATGGCTGCTCATCAATGGTCTTTGCGAATCGGCGCAAGTGCCTTTTTGGAATCACATACTTCCATTTTCACTATTTATCATTATTAAAATTGACTATTTATCACCAAAAAAATTTGGGCTAAGCTATCTTTTTTCAGCGAAAGAGAGGACAAAACCGCAATTTTTGGAGATAGCTAAAAATTCGGAAAAATTTTAGCTTTCGTAGTTTTGCATTTTAGCGATAGTGAAAGTTAGAATCCGGCTGCTGGTCGACCCAGATCTAAATATTTTAGCATCCTTTCCAAATTAATTTCCTTAATTCTCGTCTTTCTTTGATAAATAATTGCGAAAAGACGCGTTTTTACAACGCTTTTATCAACTTGCAATGTTGTGTGTCCAGAAACTTTCAATGTTGTGGATCCAGAAACTTTCAATGTTGTGTGTCCGACAGCATAAAGCTTTGCTTTGAAAAGTTCCTATAAAAAAGCATAGTGCATAGGGCGACATCTGTAGTGAATAGGGCGAGGTAGATGACATCTAGATGTCGCCCTATGTACTGCGTTTGCTACAGCGGAAATAGACGACACGCCATTTCTTTAAATAAAATTAATTGGTGCTCGTTTGTATGTACATACATATGTAAATGCATGTGCGTGCACCTTTCTACTAATATCGTTGAATTATTTTAATATCTATTGCAAAATTTTATTCAGACAGGACTAAAAAGTAGAAACTAAAAAAAAAAATTTTTAATATACAACGCTTTTATAAATGGACTAAAAAGTAGAAAATAATACTTCTCAGTCCCATAGAATTTGTTTTGATAACTTTTGATTTTGAAATTTTAGCAAAAGTCATTATAAACAATCTATGAAATTGAAAATGAAAAGCGTGGGGCGCATGTAATACACTTGAATTGATATGAAAAGTAATATATGTATGTATGTATGTGGGTATATGAATAACGACCGCTTAAAATCGATTTCAACGTTCTACTTTCGCTGTAGAAATTTTAGGTCTACGTCATGTAGTTTGACTATTGTCAATTAAATCGAATGCTTTGTATTGCATGCGCTCCACGTTTTTCATTTTCAATTTCATAGATTGTTTATAATGACTTTTGCTAAAATTTCAAAATCAAAAGTTATCAAAACAAATTCTATGGGACTGAGAAATATTATTTTCTACTTTTTAGTCCATTTATAAAAGCGTTGTTTATTAAAAAGTTTTTTTTTATATTATTTATTTCTTCTAAGAGTATCATGGAACTTTAGCAAATATCAGCAGCACCAAATTTTTTTCAAAATGGTTGACAACCGAAACTTATTCGAACTTTACAAAAAATTCACTTGAAACTTACAAAATAAGCAGGTTGCGCAAACAACGTGTCAATAACGTTTTGAAAGTGTAACTTTGGTTTATTGCTCTCTAATGTTTTTTATTTTATTTTACAAAAACAAAGTGAAGTTTGTGGCAGAACACCTATAACACCAAGTGCCAAGTCCATTTTTTGAATTTGTTCAGGAGACACAAAAAATCGATGTAGTTTCGCATTATCTGTCATTCTGCATCAAAAACTAAATTAAAAAAAAGTGGACTTGGCACCTTTTCACCTATAGGTAGCAATATGTACATATGTATATGTACGTCCTTCATAATATATGTATGTAAGCAAATGAGCGATAAAAAAAAGTAAGTGCGCCTGGGCCACACTGTAGAAGTGAAACTTACGTTACTTATCTATCTATACCTACACAGATCTGCTTTTGCTTAAGGTTATATTTTTTCGCTTTTTTTTCTATCAATGACGATCCCTACCTCTACCACTGTTCGTTTTAATAACATTCATGTTATTCTGTTTTTCCATTATCTTCATTTTTATCATTATACTCTATCTATAACAAAATCGATTATAACGTCCATCAAAATACCGATACCAAAATCGATGACAAATTCGATAAAATTGGTAGCTAAATCGATAAAAATATCGATGTGTCGATAACAAAATCGATTTATATCGATAACAAAATCGATAAATATCGATAACAAATTCGATAAATATCGATAACCAAATCGATAAATATCGATAACAAAATCGATAAATATCGATAACAAAATCGATAAATATCGACAAAAAATCGATAAATATCGATAACAAAATCGATAAATATCGATAACCAAATCGGATAAATATCGATATTAAAATCGATAACAAAATTGATAAATATCGCTAACAAAGTCGATAAATATCGATAACAAAACCGATAAAAATCTCGATTATTTTATCGGTAGATCTCGAGAATCCCGAAAATCTCTAAAGTCCAAAAATAGTTCCCAGATTGAGTCTCTGTGTCTCTCTCTATATCCTTTCCTCTGTAATTACCTCTATTTTAATCTTTCTTCCCCTATCTTCATCTTTGCTTTTATCGGTATCCTCATCCTCCTCTTTGTCTTTACTTTTATGTAATTTTTTCGGCTACATATTCCCCTTCACATTTGTTCTTATATATATAAGTAAAGTGTTTAGATTTACCTTGGTCTTCATTTTTGCCTTTATCTTTACGCATATTTGTTTTTGTTGTTATTTTTACCTTTGCCTTTATCCTTTTATTCATTTATGTACGTAGTCACCTTTACTTTCATTCTTGTATTGGTATTTTTCTAAGTGTTATTCTTTAACCTCTTGTTAGCAAATTTTTGTTAAATTTATAGATACCATATGCATACATATAAGAAGCATTTGTTTCAGCCCCAACCATTTCCGTTGCATCATTTCTGTTGCATCATTTCCGTTGCATATACACAAGAAGTACTTGTTTCAGCCCCAATCATTTCCGTTGCACCAGTTCCGTTGCATCACTTCTGTTGCATCATTTCCGTCCCAACCAGATCCGTGTGCAATTTCCGCTGAATTTGCCAATTTACTCCCAACCAACCAACCGCCGCTAAAGAAGTTTCCCTTCAAAAAATCTATGACGGAATTTTATTTTCTGCTACGATTTTTCACGTCATTTACGCCGAAGGCTTTATTACAACTATAAACTGCGATTTGTATGCCACTTTTTCGGTTTTTCGCAATTTACTCGAAACTTAGAGGGTGTATCTGGTTAAAGGCACACACCACTTTTTTGTGTGTGCTATATGTATATTCTGATCTTTTTATTTACTGGATATCTTATTTTAAGTATAAAAACCAGAAAAAGTAAATGTATTTAATGCTATCAAACGCCGTTTTCTTGATTAAAAGAAATGGGAGGAAAGAAGCCATTTTGGTACGTTTTTGAACCCGCTCTTGGTAGGAAAGAAAGTTTTTCAGTGGCAACCCTGATAAATACGTACATACATATGTATGTTTGTATGTACCCTGCAGCAAAATTTAGGGGCAGCCTGGCAAAGCCCTACAATTTTCAGAACTGTCTCTGAACTAGGGATAAATCGATACAAGTAAATCCAAATACATACTCGATACTTTTCTCAATTTACCAAGAATTTTTGTACTCGATGCTTTTTACTGCGATCCAAGTGGGTATCGAAAAAAAAGTACTTGTATCAGAAGCGCAAAACTTATAATGCTTCAGCATCTTTGAAAAGCAAACCATTAGAGGAATGGGAAGATATGCGCACTACATTTCCGCAGCTATATAAGGAAGCCTGTCTGTACATAACGGTTGTTGGGTCATCTGTCCCTGGGTTTTCTCAAAAACAGGTACAACTATATCAAAATCTCGAAACCACCTTCCAGGAAAACACTTGGAAATGTTGATGTTTTTGGGAAATATAACAAAAAAAAGAGTTCTTTCCTTGAACTTATTTTATATGATAAAAATTTCTCTATTAATCTTGTAAATATGTATTCTGTTTTTGAAATCAAATCCTATACAAAAGCAATTGTTGTCTTAAATGTTTGCGTTAAAAGATAATAAGTTTGAAAAATATGCAAAACAGTAGTTCTATGTACAAGTACTCGATACCTTTCCGATACTGAGTTTGATACAAGTGCAAGTACTGATTTGAGTAATACCTTGATGGTATCGATTTATCCCTACTCTGAACTACTGCAAAAGGGATGCAGAGCTGGACGGCAGAGCTAGTTGCGCTGTCATCAGTTTTACTCATCCTGGTGATGTGAAAGCTGACAAAAGATGCACAAATGTAATATACTATATTTTTTCGATTTTCTTAAATTTTAAAACTAATAACAAACTGGTTCGTTTATTTAATATGTAATTCTCTACATAGTTTATGGGGCAACTGCTAAAATATTTTCAAAAAAGTCGTTATTGGTAACATTAATGTCATTTTTATACATATATACGTAGGTATAAAATTAAATGCAAAATATAAAATGTATTTAAGCTACACTTAACAGTAAAGGTCTGCGTACACCATCTCTTTTTTAAATATTCGCAATATATTTAGAGTTAAAATTTGTTTGTTATTATTTTATAAAAATAAAATTATCATGCTTTAAACAAAATCATATAAACCCTGGTTTAAAACTTTATACAAAACAAAATTAAATTTCACAATTTTTCATCAAAATTTTAGACCTTTTAATCAGATTTAAAAAAACAAAAGTGGCAAACAATCTCACTTTGAAATGGGGGTGCTATTGATATGAACGATACTGAACATACGTAAATATATGTCTGAGCACCCGAAATGTGTAGTTATGCAGTGATTTTTTTTAATTTCCAAGGTCTTTCATTTTAAATATTTTTCGTTAAGTTTTTATTTAAAATATGGTTATCAAAAGAAAGAGTGTTAAGAAATCTTTAAGCTGAACATACGGTTTTTTTTGTTGAAAAAATTAAGCTCAAATTATTTAAAAAGTTAAATGGATTGTCAAAAGATGGGCATCAATCGAAATGGGTTTGAAAGTAATCTATTTCTAAACTATATTTAGGAGAGTTGGCATGTGCTTAAAAAAATAAAATGCAACTTAATCACCAGTTAATTGAATTATGTATAACAATTCCAGGCGAAAAATGTTTGTTTGAAAATACGTTTAAAGGGTTGCCACCTGTTTGAAAAGTCGAATTTGTTTTACTTATACGAAAGATACATAAACGAAATATTAGTGTTAAACGAAAGAGTTTTAAGAAAACTATATGCTGATATTTTTAATTAGAGTTGCCATCTATTTTTTTGAAGGTCATCACATCTGCACCGTTATTTCGAATTTCCGAAATGAGATGTCAAATTAAAGAACTGGGATTCTACATAGATGTGCACAGGTTTTATTTTTTGAAGTTACAGCGAGATTTGAAATTTGATGAAATGAAAACCGACACCATGCGAGACCTCTCATCACTGAGAAATGTTTTAGATTAGTCATTAGGAATATTTTTAGAGGGTTTTGAATAGGGTTTTACCTGTTTAAACAATTTAATTAAATGTTGGCGTTTTGATGCCATGCGGGTTCACTAGTTTGTAATGTTTGTCAAAATGATGTGTAATAATTCAATGAATATCATCATGCATGGACAGATAACGAGCACACAATGGGCTAGATTTTCTTAATATTCATCGCAATCTGGATGTTAATGTTGACTCAGTATTAAAAGAATTTGTATCTATACCTCGGTGAATTGCACGCGACTTTTCTTTGAGTTGTGCTAAATTATATCCACATTTAAATACAATATGCTGAATAGTGTAAATAAAACAATGATATTCTTGGTTGCTACGAATGACTTTATATAAAACCCCCCGCAAAGAGAAATCCTGCGGCCGGCCCTGCCTGGGACACACCCAAATAGTTGCGTTCCCTAACTCGCAAGAAGTTGCAAGAAGTTACAGGAATTTACCAGAAAGCGTTCCCGTACTCGTGTCTCTGACCTCTTTAACCTTTTGACAGTTTTACAGGTTTTAACTCAGAAAAGTTGGGGAACGCAACTATTGGCAATTTTTTTCTTGACCGTTTTCGTGAGAGCTGCATATAAATATATATATATATATATATATATATATATATTGGCGCTTATACATATGTTAGTGTTTGGCCGAGCTTCTCCTCCGATTTGTGGCGTACGCCTTGATGTTTTCACACATAGCGGAGGGACCTACAGTTTTACGCCGACTCCGAACGGCGATTTCATTTTTATGAGAAGCTGTATTTCATGGCAGAAATACACTCGGAGGTTTGCCATTGTCTGCCGAGGGACGACCGCTCTTAAGAAAAAACCTTTTTTCTATATTTTTGCGATGTTGCTTTGACCAGGGTTTGAACCCAGGTGCTGCAGAGTGGAAGCGCGCACTGCTTACCTCTACACCACAGCGGCCGACAGCTGCATATTGGCCATTATACAGAAACTACTTAATGTTTGAACAAAAACGAGTTAAAATGTCCCACCCGGCACGTTGGAATGCCTATAATTAATATAGCATTTAGTAATAATTTGTTTACAACGTATGATTGCATGAGTAAAAGTGAAATTTATTGTAGTTCCTACATAACACCGATTACAGGGATTTGTATAAAGACATTTGCTTAAACATAATTTTTATTTACATGTATAATATTCCATCATGTTTTGGTTGTATCGATACGCCGTTGATAAATCCATTTTTTTTAGCAGCGAAAATATTTTATATCCACGATTAATGTAATGTTAGACGTTAAAGTTTAGAACCACTGACACAATGAGTAGACTTTATCTCTGGGCTCTAATCGACTATGAAAGCGTTATGAAATATTAGGTCATCACTTGAAATCTTTTTGTCTAAGAAATTATGTACACATATCGGCTTCAAAGAGCTTTCCGCACAAGGTTGGCGAGTGATTTTCCATTTCTAGTAATTATGTAAAATCTGGTAATACGTAACATTTAATTTACATTTCACTTATTAACCCATACTCTCTTTTTAGTTCAAACACGTTTGAATACGTTTATTTCATTGCCGCGGCATTTCCTACACTTACACAGTTACACTTTAAGTTCTAAAATATTACACACATGTATGTATGTACATATGTATGCATGTACATATCATATCATATTTAATATCATTGTAATGTAAGCATTTGCGTTTTTATTCACTTCTATTTTGAGCTGGACCCTCATTTGACGATGCTCCTCTTTGGTATTTTAAAAAGTGTAGATCACAATTTTTCACCAAACATATTTTATTCGATTTTTATTAGCTCATATCTTGTAATTAAATCACTTATTTGACAAAATATTTAAGTTAGTTTAAAAGCTAAACACGGTCTTATAGCACAATCGCGAATTCAGCGTTTCTAACGTTAATAAAACGGCTGCCGATGCTGATTTTGGAATTTTAAGATTCAACCAATTGTTGCACGATGTGCGATAAAAACCGTATTATTATCACGTTTGAATGCTCTCATCCACAATTACGCGGTTAAGTGTGCAACCAAATCCACCACCGAAATCACCGTTTTGGGTGGAAAACAACGCGGCAACGATACCCACAGCATAAACGTTTGAAAATTTGAATAATATGACATGCGCCGGGCGGGGCTTTGAAGTCAAATTTCTCACCCACATTTACGCAAACACAGCACTTGTTTGTTTATATGTGTATTAATACACATTTAACACAAAAACTAGATGGGAGTATATTTTTACTGGAATTAATACACCAGCCGACCCAGTGTCCTTCACACGATTTTTAAATGAAGCAGTTCACATATTAAACTTCAGATTAAGAATATTTTAACATGCCGATATAGTGGTCTCGTGCGAATGGCCGATGTCAACGTCCGGAATTACGATGGCTAAAAGAACGAAGACACGCTGCTTTTGCTTGTATACGAGAAAAGTAAGATTGCGCTTCTGCTCGTTGTTTTAAAAATCGCAAACACAATGGTTAACACAAAAGGATGTTTATATACGCATATGCACATTAGACTGGTTCAAAAAGAATCGACTATCCTTTTTTCCAAACCCCCTGAGAGATATTTTCGGGACGTCTGTTAAAAGCGCAGCGCTTAATACTAAGACTTAAAGATCGCTGATTGCGAATTTCTATTTTCCATATAATTAACACAGGAAAAAAGTTTCGATTTTGAAATTTCGTAACTCGTTTTTAAATCGACGTATCGGAATGAATGTATAGATTTTAAGGAAATTGAAGGATGTAAAAAATTCTTGAATGATTTTTCCGTAAACTCACTCCTCAAAAAGTTATTCAAGGAAAAAGTCGAAAATTTTTTTATATGGAAGAAAATGCACCTCGCAATCAACAAAAAAATTGCCAAAACTCAACGGTACTTTTTTACCACTTCCAACTTGCAATTTGTTACTCTATAAATTGAATGGGATATAAAACTGCAATCAGGAAAGTTTCATCAAGATTTCACACTGTTATTCAGAATTCTTAGAAAATTATGGGTACGAAGTTGTATAGCCTATTTAATTCTGGTTCAAGTTTGAATTGGCTGTAAAATAGCGTTAATTTTTAACAATGTTTTTATTTTTTTCACGGTGTTGTGCATTTATCTCCATATAAAAAATGTTTAAATTTAACTTTGAATAACTTTTTGAGGAGTGAATTTATGAAAAAATCATTTGATAATTTTTTGCAGCCTTCAAATCTCTTCAAAATTATATATTGTTCATTCCGATACGTAGACTTAAAAACGAGTTACGAAATTTAAAAATTGAAACCATTTTTTTCACGGTGTTATTTATATGAAAAAGAGAAATCGAAATGAGCGCCTCTAAATCTTATAGCCCGAACACAATGAAAACTGTGGTTGTGGCCAGATTAGATCTGTTTCTATTTTTCCAGCGACAGTCAAACTCATACAAATTCATGATGTCGCTGCCGCCTTCAAAAAAATTATGTCGCCATCGACAAAGCGTTTAGGTAATGTAGATAACAAATTGGAGGCTGTGGCCCGTAGCTCGTCGTAGGGCTGCGCTATTGTCAGGCGTATTTGAAAGACGTATAGTCGAGTTTTTGAACCAGTCTAATGACCTTACATATGTTGAACATAGCTGTGATGCAAGTGCACTTACAGCCGGTTTCCCCAGCAATTTAAGTTAAAATGATTTTTTATTTTCTGTCAATTTCCATTCAAAATTCAAAAAATTAAAATCATTTCTCACTTAAATTGCTTTGGTGAAATTGGATGCTAGATCTTTTATTTAGTTTTGAGTTGAATTTATACTAAGTCAGCATAAGCATATGCACATACATATATGTACATAGATATATATACTACTTAAGTACATATATATGTATTTAAAAACGTTTCAGGCATACTATATTAATACTTTTTTCTAAGTATAATTAAACCACTTGCTTTACAGATTTAACAAGTAAGAAAGTCTAAGTTCGGGCGGAGCTGAACATTAAATACCCGGCGCAAGTATTAAATATATGTTTTTTCACCTTTCCGAAACCTACCGCTAGATGGTAAGCCGGGGTGTATAAATTTTGAGTAAATTAGCGTCCTTAAATTTCGAAATATTGCAGCTTCAAGCATTTCTGAAATTTACCGTTATATGAAAAGCGGCCGTAATATTAGTCCGATTTCAATAATTTTCAACGCTTTGCTTTTATGTGGCAAGCACAATAACCATACGGAGTTTGGTACAAATTGGTATAACGGCTACCGAGATACATATATGTGATCATAAGTGGGCGGTGCCATGCCCATTTTCCAAAATTTTATCATAAGCGTATTTCCTGGTAAAGAATTTTTGCAACCATCAATTTTGAATAAATTAGCTTTAATATTTACTTTTTTTGTATTTCTCTAAATTACCGTTATATGAGATGTGGGCGTGGTTATTGTCCGATTTAAAAAATTTTCGGCTATTTGGCCCATTGTAAGCAAGGCCAATAACTGTGCCAAGTTTGGAAGAAATTGGTGCATTTTCCAAAAATTTATAATATTCTTATTTTTCGTCTGAAAATTATTGTAAATATCAATTTTGAGTGAATTATCGTCAGGAGTTACTAAAATATCACAGTTTTCTTATTTCTGGAAATTACCGTTATATGGGAAGTGGTCGTGGTTGCAGTCCGATTTCACCCATTTTCCATACCAACCTACCTTGGATAAATGGAAACCTACATACCAAATTTCGTTGAGATATCTCAATTTTTGCTCGAGTTATCGTGTACACGGACGGACGGACAGACGGACAGACGGACGGACAGACAGACATGGCTTAATCGATTTCTCTATTCATTCTGAGCATATATGTATACATTTGTCTATATCTATCTCGATTCGTTTTGGCTGTTACAAACAACCGTTATGTGAACAAAATTAATATACCCTTGTTCACAAGTGCGCAACCGAAATAGCATTACCGAAATAGCATTAGCTTTTGTTTAAATGCTAGCGTGTTTTTATCACATTAACAACATATCCACATGGATATTTATATGCATGTACACTAAAGTGGTCCAAAAATGTATGTAAGAAAATAAGGTCGGCTTTTTAATGCCGCCACCTCCTTGGATTCTTATATACCAAAAAAAATATACCCTTTTTTTTGTTTTGAAATCAAAAAATATTTAGGGAGTGCTCAAAGCGCTCAAAGTTTTCCATGTGTTTTATATGGAGGAAAAACAAATTTATATAAAACAATCCTAGGGGGTGCCGGCATTAAAACTCCCACTTTATTTTTTTGAACCACTCTAATGTACACCTAAGGAGGTAGACTCTATTCCGAGAAAAATTAACGCGAACTAAACATAACTTTGAAAAGCATCCTTAATGGCTTGGAAATTGACATTGTTTTCATATAAATACGTATTAAAATCCAGCGCAAGTGTATTTGCCGCATTTCGTTCAATAAGTACTCCTTGCATTGTACTCTACTCCCAATACATTGTTACTCTATTTCCGCATACATACACTACTTGGCGTTGAGAGAGTAAATACTTGTTGTACTTGCTATTACTCCACCAAAGTAGGTACTCTACTTTCTCTCATCGCGTACGAGAGATATTTGCTGCTGCCAAAAGGGAGTAGCAAATCTACTCTCTGTATACTTGTAGTACTGTAAGTACTTGCGTATTAAATTTCAATTCTGGTTGTTCGCCTACTAGTTGATATCGTTTGCGGCGCTGGTCAGTGAAATTGAAAGAGTAAAAATAGAATATGGAAATTGACGATGTAAGGAAATGTTTACGGCCTTATTTATAAAAAATGACGTAGATTTAGACAGTTGTTTAATGTGACATTTTCAAAAAACTTTTGTATTCAAGCAGCTTTTTAAATCTATATATGTACTTATATTTTTATGAAAGTATTATTTCTCGTTTCTAATTTTCTATAAAACTATTTGCAGTCATTAACCAACAAATAAGTTGTCAAAAACAATAACTTAAGCAATGCTGCTATACGAAATAAAATTATTAGTTATTATTAGACGAGATGTACGAGCATTTTTTTCTGAAGAGCTGCATACTAATTTAAGAAATTTTTTATAGAAGAAAATTATTTTCCATTTATTGTGCGTAATTTTATATGAATTTTTAGTTTTTCTTGAGAGCCTTTACAAATAAAAAAATTTCGGAATTGTATGTACATATAACTTGATTTCAGGATAAACGAATTTTCATTGGGCACGTTCAGAAGGCGCAACAGCTCAGTAATTGGTGCGATTGCACCTTCTGAACGCGTTGTTGTGTAATTCTAATCAACTGATTAGTTGTGTGTTAGATGATCGTAATATTTTTCTGATCATTTGAGACAACATGTTGGTGTGTACCTTTGAGAGTTGAATTTGACAGCTAATGTATGAAGTCGTTCAGAAGACGCATAACGATCACTGATTTTTTTTTAGCAACNTTGTACTTGCTATTACTCCACCAAAGTAGGTACTCTACTTTCTCTCATCGCGTACGAGAGATATTTGCTGCTGCCAAAAGGGAGTAGCAAATCTACTCTCTGTATACTTGTAGTACGGTAAGTACTTGCGTATTAAATTTCAATTCTGGTTGTTAGCCTACTAGTTGATATCGTTTGCAGCGCTGGTCAGTGAAATTGAAAGAGTAAAAATAGAATATGGAAATCGACGATGTAAGGAAATGTTTACGGCCTTATTTATAAAAAATAACGTAGATTTAGACAGTTGTTTAATGTGACATTTTCATAAAACTTTTGTATTCAAGCAGCTTTTTAAATCTATGTATGTACTTAAATTTTTATGAAAGTATTATTTCTCGTCTCTAATTTTCTATAAAACTATTTGCAGTCATTAACCAACAAATAAGTTGTCAAAAACAATAACTTAAGCAATGCTGCTATACGAAATAAAATTATTAGTGGCAAATCAAAATTTTGAAAAGTGCCGATTTTCACATTCGATAGTTGGACATGGTAGCGACGAGATGTACGAGCATTTTTTTCTTAAGAGCTGCATACTGATTTAAGAAATTTTTTATAGAAGAAAATTTATTTTCCATTTATTGTGCGTAATTTTATATGAATTTTTAGTTTTTCTTGAGAGCCTTTACAAATAAAAAAAATTTCGGAATATGTACATACATATGTACATACATACGCAGCCATATAACTTGATTTCAAGAGAAACGAATTTTCATTTGGCACGTTCAGAAGGCGAAACAGCTCAGTAACTGGTGCGATTGCACCTTCTGAACGCGTTGTTGTGTAATTCTAATCAACTGATTAGTTGTGTGTTAGATGATCGTAATATTTTTCTGATCATTTGAGACAACATGTTGGTGTGTACCTTTGAGAGTTGAA
Organism: Rhagoletis zephyria; assembly: GCF_001687245.7. Lineage (NCBI taxonomy): Eukaryota > Metazoa > Arthropoda > Insecta > Diptera > Tephritidae > Rhagoletis > Rhagoletis zephyria. Next base: position 8,262 of record NW_016160532.1, on the reverse strand, counting down.
TTTGACAGCTAATGTATGAAGTCGTTCAAAAGACGCATAACGATCACTGANTTGACAGCTAATGTATGAAGTCGTTCAGAAGACGCATAACGATCACTGATTTTTTTTTAGCAACGGTTGCGCTCAACTGCTGCGCCTTCTGAACCTACCCATTGATAGCTTTTTTTTGATAACACTGTGCGACAGCTCAAATCGGTATTGAGTAAAACCAAATGCAAGAGATGGTTTTTGAATTTCATTGAGTTTTTTTTAATAAATACTAAAATTAGAGGTGTATGAATGGCGAAAGAAAAACTTTATCCGATTTTTTTAAATCGAAACTACATTTTTACATATGTATATATGTATGTACATGCATACATAAATATATTTAATATCAAATTGAAATTTTCACATCAGTTTACGCTATCTTCAAACCCATGGATTCAATTGTACGCATATCGTCAGGGTTTTCCCCACAACTTGGTTGGTTTTGCTGCAGTGAAGCGACAGAGCAAGTGACGAGAAAAAATATATGCGGACACTTATATATGTATCTATGCACATACGTATCTATGCAAATATATATCTATTCACATATGTATCTATGCACATACGTATCTATGCAAATACATACATACATACATATGTACTTAGGTATGTATATCAGCATTTTAGTTCNAACAATAACTTAAGCAATGCTGCTATACGAAATAAAATTATTAGTTATTATTAGACGAGATGTACGAGCATTTTTTTCTGAAGAGCTGCATACTAATTTAAGAAATTTTTTATAGAAGAAAATTATTTTCCATTTATTGTGCGTAATTTTATATGAATTTTTAGTTTTTCTTGAGAGCCTTTACAAATAAAAAAATTTCGGAATTGTATGTACATATAACTTGATTTCAGGATAAACGAATTTTCATTGGGCACGTTCAGAAGGCGCAACAGCTCAGTAATTGGTGCGATTGCACCTTCTGAACGCGTTGTTGTGTAATTCTAATCAACTGATTAGTTGTGTGTTAGATGATCGTAATATTTTTCTGATCATTTGAGACAACATGTTGGTGTGTACCTTTGAGAGTTGAATTTGACAGCTAATGTATGAAGTCGTTCAGAAGACGCATAACGATCACTGATTTTTTTTTAGCAACGGTTGCGCTCAACTGCTGCGCCTTCTGAACCTACCCATTGATAGCTTTTTTTTGATAACACTGTGCGACAGCTCAAATCGGTATTGAGTAAAACCAAATGCAAGAGATGGTTTTTGAATTTCATTGAGTTTTTTTTAATAAATACTAAAATTAGAGGTGTATGAATGGCGAAAGAAAAACTTTATCCGATTTTTTTAAATCGAAACTACATTTTTACATATGTATATATGTATGTACATGCATACATAAATATATTTAATATCAAATTGAAATTTTCACATCAGTTTACGCTATCTTCAAACCCATGGATTCAATTGTACGCATATCGTCAGGGTTTTCCCCACAACTTGGTTGGTTTTGCTGCAGTGAAGCGACAGAGCAAGTGACGAGAAAAAATATATGCGGACACTTATATATGTATCTATGCACATACGTATCTATGCAAATATATATCTATTCACATATGTATCTATGCACATACGTATCTATGCAAATACATACATACATACATATGTACTTAGGTATGTATATCAGCATTTTAGTTGAAAGTACGTTTTGCTCGTCGCTCTCTTCATCGCTCCTCTACATTCCTGTCCTTAGTTTTATTTAGATACCACAAATGAATGTTTTCTTCGAAAATACTCAAGTACTACCAGTAGAGTACTCTACTGTCAAATACCTTTTACTCGCAGTAGTTGCAGAAGGCAAAGTAAATACTCTACGCGTCTTGCTATTGATCGGAAGTTTACGTACGCTTGCAGAAACTGGTTTATGCTTACTCACACTTGACCCGAACGATGAGAGTAAAGCAGGGAAAGTATTTGCGCGGCGACCGGATGCCTTGTTATGGTGTGATTATGCATACTTCGCATAACTTCGCACAACTTCGCATAAACTTCAAACTGTAATTTTGTATGTAATTTTTATGTATTTTGTATGTATTCCATTACCCAGAAATTAGCAGAACTTTTAAAAACTTAGCGATCTGTTGAGTTTAGATTTTGCTTCACATTTTCTTAAGTAACACTTTTAGGGCACTGGTACAAATGGTTGTGCGAAGTTATGCGAAGTATGCATAACCAGACCCTTAGGCTGTTTAAATGGAATTGCGCAGGAGTTTAATACGTATGTAGTATGCCTCCGTACATAAATGTATTTTTGTACATATACGTATGTATGTATGTATGTATGTTTGTTCCAAAATATTGCAAAGGCAATGCTGGGAGGGGATGATTGGCACTTTATTGCTATATGGGAAAGAAACTGAACGTAATCATGATGTACCACACATATTGAGTGTTTTACTCAATTTGTAGTTTCTAAGCGCAGTATATGCATATGTATGTGAAGTTGTAAATATATTTACAACTTCACATATGCATAGATACTACAAATTGAGTAAAACACTCAATATGTGTGGTACATCATGATTACGTTCAGTTTCTTTCCCATATAGCAATAAAGTGCCAATCATCCCCTCCCAGCATTGCCTTTGCAATATTTTCCCTGCAAAAAATTGTGCGACTAATCTCTAAAGAGAGAATTCCGAGATTACTCTCAATCGGGTACAATTGGGCATTAATTAGTCCCAACTAGTCTCATACGGGTACTAATGGAGGTCAATTAGTCTCGACTCATCCCTTATGGGTATAATTGGAGATCAATTAGTCCCCAACTCATCTCTAACGGGTACTATTAACGATTTAATGATATGTACGCACTTAGTCAATGCAATTTCATGTGCGGCGTTGGCACGCAGAGAGAGTATTCGCCTAACAAAACTGAGCACCCCGGTTCGAATCTCAGCTGGCGCAAATTTTTATTTTTATTTTTTAAAAGTGACTAGTCGCTTTTTATACCCGTTCGGGTATAAAGGTGAACAATTAGTCTCTTCATAGGACATGCTCGAACAAAAGCGAACAGTTCATTCCATATAAAGAGAACAAAAGTGGTATTAGTCGCATGCTCCTTTGCGATTGCTCCCGGAGTCATCCCGGATTAGTCCCATTTTTTGCAGGGTTGGAACAAATGATATATGTATGTACATATGTATGTACGTATAAATGAACATACATATTCATTGGTACGTAACATTGTAGGTCTTGGATAGATGAGCCGTTCAGTGCACACATCGATTAAATCCACTTTTTGAAAATCTTAAGTTTAAGTGTCAAAGCACTTGGTACAGTCATAAATTATTACGTTTATAATTACTTTATATAACATACAATAGTACATAATATTCATAATATGTAATATCATTTACTAGATTTTATAATACAAATGGAATTAAAAGAGACGTGTGTAGCACCGTATACATGATACAAATGAAACTTCTTAAAAAAGGTACTCACGAAATTTGATGTGTAAACATATGTTCACGGCCCGGCAAACCATTAGGCGATTGAGTTACATACAGTGACGAGCAAAACTGTAACATGGTTTAACACTTTTTGTTTCAGCTACCGCTATATTTCCAAGTTCTAACGACTTTCATCCTTTTGTTGAATATTCTTGTTGGTACACCCCAACTCCCTCTCTCATAATGATTTGAAGTCAATACAACAACAATAAAAAAACCAGCAGACAAAATTGTAAATTAAGGCAGATGTTACAATTTTGCACTCACTCTCAGTTTTGCATTTGACAGTTATCTTTTACTTAGTTGGAAGTCAGATGACTTTTTTCTATATTGTATTTTATTGAAGAAGTGATCACCAGTAAATAACATAGTTAATCAGGAACCATAAATGTAAATAATAGATTTACTGCGGAAAGGCGGAACCGCACGAAAAGTGGCAAACAATTTTGGAATTTGCTACTTAAAAATGTTAAGACTTAGAAAACATATAGCCTAAAGTGTTCCCAAGGACAAAGGAAGTCTGTTAAAAAATATTACGGTACGATATCTTGTGAACTTAGCAGCAAGTAACGATGCAAATCAGTAGACAGCGAGGCGAAGAATTGCCAAATTGAGCGCAAAGGCATCATAAAGAAGAGAAAAGCAAATTTGATCATAATACATGTGCGAGTGTGGCAGCATTTTGCTGCATCGTACGAAAACCGAACCCTTGCCTATTGGGATATGTTAGGCCGTTCAGAATGCAATAAAAAACATATTTTTAAGTTTCAATTGAAGGTTATTTGGTCTGACAAGACTAAATTAATCGCTTTCAATTAGATGGCCGGGCATGGTATTGGATCAAAGACCCAAATTAAGCCTAAGCGCATCATGTACTGCAAACTCTGAATCACAGTGGTAGGATCTTAATTGTTTGGGGTTGTATTTCAAAAACTTTGTTGGTCCGTTAGTACGCATTATGCGTAAGGAACAGTATCTGTTCATATTTCAACAAAATTTGCAAGATGTAGTCGAAAAATTAGAGTTTCTGCTGAAAAATCACCCAAAACATACTGCATATGTTCGCAAAGACTGGATACAAAAGCAAAAATTTGCTAATTTGAAATGACCTCCACAAACCGCGGACATGAATCTCATCGAATTTGCGAAATCAACTAAAAGCACATCTTAATAAGTATCAAAGTCCGTAAAATCGAGTACATGAGCTGTGAAAGCAAACTAAGGATATACCTCCAGAATTTTTACAAAGATACAAATAAGGTATGCCAAATCACATCCAGGAACTGAAACAGTCAAAAGAGTACTGAACATTGTGTTAGTAGTTCGTTTTTTCGTGAAAATTGTTAAAAAGCTCTTAAAAATATATGAGTGCAAATTTAATTTACATTTTTGTCTGCTGGTTTTTTTATTGTTGTTGTATTGACTTCAAATCATTATGAGAGAGGGAGTAGGGATGTCCCAACAAGAATATACAGCAAAATGGCTTTGAAAGCTCAAGGAAAAATATTTCCATTGAGCCACAATCACTCCTTGACCTTAAAAGAATTGGTCAAAACTAGCGTTCTTCGAAAAAAACATGCAAAATCCAACGCATTGTGCATAAAAAAACAAGTAAAGAAATATAAGTTCGGGCGAAACCGAACTTTATATACCCGGTGCAGTATTAAATATCGTTTTTTCACCTTTCAGTAAACTGCATGATAAGCAAAAGTATTTTTCCCGATATCAAACAGTTTCTTTAATATGATATTAGATATTGAAATAATTGGAGCATGTTTGGGGGAAATCGATATGGGGGCTATCAATATACACTTACGTATTTAGTCATAAGTGGGTGGTGTATTTCTAAAATTTACCGTTATATGGTAGGTGACGGTAATTTTAATCCGATTTTAAAAAGTTTGAACATATCGCGTTTTTGAGCCAAGGTTGATAAATGTACCGAGTTTGGTAGAAATTGATAAACCGGTTATTGAGTTATCCGTTAGTTTAAATACTTACTAATTTATCGCAGTTTTCATTTTTCTGTAAATTACCGTTATATGGGAGGGGGGCGTGGTTCTTGTCTGATTTACAAAATTTTCAAAGGGTTTCTTAGTGATGCTCTAAGCAATGTTCGTACCGAGTTTGGTGGGGATTGGTGAAAGGACTACACAGAGAAAATGATACAGGTAAAACGCAAGTTTTTAAAAGAAATTGTAAAATAAAATATTTAGATATACATAACTTTACTTCATACAAAACAAAAAATACAGTATTTGTATTTACGACTTTAAAATGAAACATTCGCAAAACAAAAACGATCGTTATAATATGTATATTCACTTTTTATTGAGAAGAACAAACGAAATTAAATAAATAACGCCAAAAATGCGTATTTTAAAAACTAAAATGAAACATTTTATAATATTGTCCCAACGAATTGTAGTGCGATATAATTTTCAACAAGTAAAATAAAACTAGACACATTTAAAATGAAAAAGTTTATTTATTTTCAGTCAATCAAGTATGAAAGCGCACGTTTAATAATATAACGAAGTATTTCAAAATTAAAATTTTTTTGGAAAATGCAATCAAAGTTTTATCAATTCATACAGTTGGTAAGCAAAAATACAGATGAAAAGACAAATATCTTCGCCATATTTGTGAAATTTGGTTATCTGTTAGACTTACCAAATTCTACTTATCAAGCTTATTATTTGCATAATGAAATCTCCAAAAACGTAAATTTTGAGTTACATCTCTATATTATTAAACGTACGAAAAAATGTTAAAACTAAAATGTTTTGCGTTAGAATTTAAGAATCAACCTAGCTATAATGATAAACATTTCATATATTTGCATCATTTGTCGGAAAAATTTTGCGCAGATAAATAAGTTATTTCAATCTTCAGAAAAGGCGATGAAGTATATACATACAATACAATACCGCCATTTTAACCATCTAACTAGAAGGAACATTGGTGATACGGTGGACTTCTTTGATCGCAAAAAGCTTCGGTAAGAGTAACTTTTAAAAACAAATTCTTATGGGTTATTTAATAATTTAAAACTTTCTTATTTTAAATTACAGGATTTGACCAGCGTGAAGCAAACTTAGCGGTCCCAGCTTGGAAGAAAGGCAGGAACATCTGTGTGTATGTATTTATGTATAAAGGTGCAAAACCTGGGTCAAACCGTTTTTAAAAGTAAAACGTTCTATAGCAATTTGAAAACGAAACTTTCTGTGTACAGAGATACATCATTTCATCGTAAGTGGGCGTGGCCACGCAGGGCCGTAGCCATGATTTTTTTTCGGGGAGGGTTATGGCAAAGTTTTTTTTTTTCACTTTTATTTCAACATATTTTAATTAAAAGAAAAATATTGATAAAAATAAAATATTTCACACAAACAACAAAAAATATAATCGATAATCGCATGAGGCTATTGCCTGAAAATTTTAAAATGTACTTAGCGGCGTTGTGCTACTACACTCTAAAAAAAATGTGTAGATTTCCTACCGAAAAGGTAGATTACTGATTTCCTACCTTATTATTCGCGAAATTACATGCTCGCTTATTCAACGAATAGTTTGTTTAAATTTCGGACTTTTTAGAGTGTAATATAGCTGCTGTGGTGTGCCTAAATTTACTAAGAAAGTGTGCGCGAGCTACAAAATACACATCTGCTGTTTGATTTCACCCTTAGAATTGTGTAAAGCCACTAACAAAAAGGATTTTTACAAACGAAAATGTGTAAATGAGAAAAATATATAATCATCGTGTAAATTTACCATAAAAATTTAAAAATAAACAAAAATATACTCGATTTATAGTCGCATTTTTAAACAGATTTTTTAGAGTGTATGATAGCACGGCCGAGTAATCGTAGCCAACTTATGTACAGTAGACTGCATCACTGCCCATACAAAAAAAGTGGTACTGTTTTTCCACTGGAATTATAAAATCTATGTATTATATTTTAAGACTTCCACCAATAAACAGTTTTTTTAATATTTTTTGAAAAAATTACCTCAGATGACTGAGTAGTTTAAGCTTAAAAAGTTTTCATAAAAATATAAAAAAAAATTCTACGGAATCATAATAATCAGATTTTTGATGCTGTTTTTGCACTCTTTTCAAAGACTGGTTTAAGAAAAACTTAAATAACTCAGCCAAAACCTTACCATTTAGACTTATGAGGTATCATTTTCTCACCCTTTTAATTTCTTTGCGAATAAGCTCACTCAAAATATGAAAAAGGGAGGTAAGATAAACGAGTGTCATTCCATGTTGAATTTAGATGTGTTGGAATTGAATAAAAAAAAATTGGGACGTGAATGAGTTCTTTTGCAAAGAAACAAAAATGGGTGAGAAAATGATACCTGTGATACCTTATAAGTCTATATCGGTAAAGTTTTGGAGCAGGTTTTCAAGTTTTTCTTAAACAAATCTTGGAAAAAATTTAAAAAACAGCATCAAAAATCTCATTATTATGATTCCGTTGATAAATTTTTTTAATATTTTTATGTACACTGCCGGAACAAAGTATTGGCACAGCAATTTTTTCACAATATATGCAACAATTTTTATTCTAATATTTTCCCGCCAATTTTGTATACAACTATGGTTAATTCAACAACAAAAAACATATATTTCCTAAACTTTGTGCAAAACTCGCGAAAATTCAGCAAATTTTCATCAAAATTTTCAACTTTTTAATCAGATGAGTATGCAGTTTTGCAGCCCATTAAATTCAAGCAAAAAAATTCAAGTTCGGAGTT
>NW_016160531.1:56132-63149 GCF_001687245.7 Rhagoletis zephyria | reverse complement strand
CTTGAAATGGCAGCCCGCATTGGCCTGACCATCCTCAACACCGGATCGAACCCTACATATCGAAGGCCCGGTTTTGGATACTCTATCCCTGATATAACCCTGGTCTCGGAAAGCCTTCTTCGAAGGGCCCACGGAAGGAGATTGATGGAAGACCTGAGTGGTAGCGACTACAAATACATCACCTTCCAAGTCACTGACACAACGCGAGGGCAAACATGTAGTATCCCTCGCAGGAAACCAGGATGGAACCCGTCCAGGGGCGATGTTCGCAAGTTCGATACATCGCTCCTAGCAGATTCCCAAGGTATTTCACCCACAACGGGAGAGATCCAAAACAGGGAGTCTTGTACTAAGCTGGTCGAAGAAACCATGCGCTGCATTCACCGGTCATGCAAAGCCTCAATGCCACAGAGGAGAGCATGGTCAAGTAAAAAGCAGGTATACTGGTGGAATGCCCGAATTGCAGAGCTGCGAAGGGCCTGCCATAGAATGCGGAGACTCGCAATGCGCGCTCGTGGTAGAACTGAGGCGCCGACCAGAGCAACAGCCTACAAAAGCGCTAAGAAAGCACTTGGGGCGAGATACAGAAGAGTAAACGGAACTGCTGGAAAGCGCTATGTGACGAAGTAGACCGCGATCCCTGGGGCCAGGGATACAAAATAGTGATGAAAAAGTTCCACACATCATCGCAAGCGATGGATGAAGCCCGAGTTAAGAATATAGTGGATGCGCTATTTCCCACACACCCACTAAGAGCAGATACAGTGTTCGTCGAGGAGCAAGCCGAGGCACCACTGTTTTCGATAGACGAGCTGAAGGTAGCCCTGCGAAGCATGAAAGCCGGCAAGGCTCCAGGCCCAGATGGCATACCAGCGGAGGCAATCAGGTAAGCAGCGAAAACGAGCACTGATCTCCTGCTTAGCATGTACAACAGCTGCCTTAGGGCCCGGGTCTTCCCAAGCCAATGGAAGAAGGTGAGACTGGGGCTTATACCCAAGGGCAAAGGGGACCCAAACTCTCCTTCATCCTTCCGGCCACTCTGCATGCTAGACACAGCAGGCAAGATAATATAGAGTCTGCTTAAAATACGCTTGACGTCAACCATAGAAAGCGAGGGAGGCCTTTCATCCCGACATCATGACAACATGGAAGGGACACCCAACTATAGGAGCAATTGGCGAAGTAGTCGAGGCGGTACATAAGGCCGAAGAAGCCTGCCACCAGGCGCGGCCAATAGTGCTGCTAGTCACACTGGACGTCAAGAACGCCTTCAACTCGGCAAGATGGGACGATATGCTGGAGGCCTTGGAACGGTCATTCAAGGTTCCAACATACTTGCTAGATATGATCCGGGACTACCTCAGAGACCGTTGGCTTTTGTACGACACAACACAAGGTCAGAGAAAGAGACGTATAACCGGCGGAGCGGCACAGGGGTCTGTACTTGGCCCGGACCTCTGGAACGCCACGTATGACAGTCTGTTGCGCACGGAAATGCCGGAGAGCGCCTTCCTTGTCGCCTTCGCGGACGACGTGGCAGCCGTCATAACAGCAAGAAATGTCCAGCTAGCACAGCTCAAGCTAAACCAGGTCATGCGCAACGTCAGTGGATGGATGAGCGATCACGGTCTGCAATTGGCTACAGCCAAAACGGAGATCGTGCTCCTCACCAGGAAACGGATCCCAACAATTATAAATATGATGGTCGGACCTCAACTCGTGACGACTTCTAGGTCTACAAAATACCTAGGGGTGAAGCTTGACAGCAAACTCACATTCTGGGAACACATCCATGGAGTATGTGAAAAAGCTGCGCGGAGCACGATCGCTATAAGCCGTACAGTGTCCGCGGACGCGGTCCTTGTTATTTCTGGCGTCATGCTAATTGAGCTACTTGCTTCCGAGTGAAAAGAGATTTACGATTTCAGTGCCGAGATAGGTCGAGCAGCTGCCACGGCAAGGGCGCGCGAGCAACTGATCCAGCAGTGGAAACAAAACTGGAACGCGTGCACAAAAGGTCGATGGACGCACTCCCTGATAGCCGACCTTCAAACATGGCTGAACAGACCACATGGGGAAGTCGATTTCTACCTGACGCAATTCCTCACCGGTCATGGTTACTTCCGAGAATATCTTCATAGAATGGGAAGGGNCTCTACCTGACGCAATTCCTCACCGCTCAGGGTTACTTCCGAGAATATCTTCATAGAATGTGAAGGGTGGACTCACCGTTCTGTCACTACTGTGGAAACGTCGAAGATAACGTGTACCACACATTCTTCACCTGCGAACACTTCTTGATTTCGCGCAGAATGTTGGAAGAAAGACACGGAGACATTACTCCGGACAACATAGTTGGGATAATGATTTCCAGCGCAGAAAAGTGGGAAGCAGTTGCGAGATACGTGAAATTCGTACTCCGCTGCAAACGAGAGGACGGTTGTCTACTGAGGACACCCGAATGAAACGCCCCTACAAAAGAGCAGCCCCAAGGCTCTAACAGCGCGCTCCTGCATCTGAAGACATGCAGAATTGCGGGTGCGGTGCGGGGATTCTTGCGCGGGCGGTGGGAGTTTGGGTTTTAGTTTGTAGCCTAACACGCTTCTGTGGGAGTCCCCCACTCGGGGAATGTAGTGTAAAGACTAGCGCCCCCGGCCAGTGCATAAAGCATTTCCCTCTCCTACGAACAAAAATAATAATAATAATAATAATAATAATAATAATAATAATAATAATAATAATAATAATAATAATAATAATAATAATAATAATAATAATAATAATAATAATAATAATAATAATAATAGTAATAATAATGATAATCGTTGGGAAGGCTGAGGCTAAGACAAAACTTGGGAGAATATGATTAAATTTATACAAGGCAATACGAACAGGAGTGGTAAGGGCTAAGCTCAGGACCTTACCGGGGTCACACAGGGCGGATCGTGAACGGCCTACTCCGGTAGGTTAGCTGCGAATAACCAATAAGCAGTCCCAGACCAAGAGCGGCAGGAGACGAGGGCCTGATTTAAAAGATCAGAAATGCTTGATGAATCTCCTGTGTCCGGGCGAACAGATGCCGCCCCCCAAAAAGCATCCCAGGATTGAGACCAGTTAGATCCTGTTCATGGCATACTGGAGCATGTATACGATTAGTCTGATATTGGGCTGGCGAGAGCAGTATTCCGCCACTTTAGTATGTGAGGGTGACACCTCACAGAAATGGCTGGTGGGCTAATGCTGCGATCGCCTCCGTCTCGTTAAAACCCTGGCAGGTCTTCAAGTACGTTCAATACACGTCGCCATTTAGTTGGCCGCACAGGTCCAGTTGAGATTTACTCCTGGTTTTGCGCTGTCTTGGCTCTGAACACAATATCCCATAAGGACTTGTGTCAACCCTCGCGATGGCCTGCTCCTTTGAGAGAAGGGAACTTCGGGACACTTAAAAGCGACTGTGCTACGTGTGGAGATAGCGGCTTGAAGCGGAGACCCAATTGACTGAAAATGAATAAAACAAAACCAATAAACGAAACGAACGTCGATGATACGGAGGAAGAATGCAGCGCATTCAGGAAGAGCAGTAGAGTCGTGCGCTCCCCGCCACAAACTCCTCTGCAGGCAAATTCCGGCACCACGAGCACGGAGAAAGCCGCCGGCGTGGCGCAGAAGGCTACACCTTGCCAAACGGCAACTCCCGGCAGCCGGGATAGTCGTCTTCAAACGCCGGCTGCTGCAAACAGCGACAAGCATGTCACCGCAAGCTTGGGAACTTGCGAAGGCAATGAAGATGAGCAATTGGCCCAGATTCGGCTTGTCCTGAAGAAGATGCAGAGCGCTGTGTCTAAGCAAAAGAATGTGTCCATGGACATAAAAACAGGTATGGCCCAAATCGAGGAGAGCTTAAATATATTAAGCTACCTCCGAGAGCAGCGCCGGAAGGGGCCTACCCTTTCCGAGCTGCGGAAGGCTGGCCCTGGCTCGCAAAAGAGAGGTCGAACTCGATCCGACTCCCCTACAGGCGAGCCGGAAAAGAAGAAAAATACTACTGCTAATAATAATAATAGTAGTAAAAACATTATTATTAATAATCCTAATAATAATGGCAATAATAACAACAATGCACAGAAAACCGTACCAGACAATCAATGGAAAACGGTTGGAAAAAGCAGAAAGCCCAAGCCAGGGCCAGCGCCAGGTGAACCCTTGGTCAATAAGGGCGAGGCGACCAGCCGCAAAAAAAAGAAGAGGGTGAGAAAAAAGAAGAGTCTCGCCAAATTAATAATTAAGCCAGCTGAAGGCAAAACCTATGCAGAGGTGCTGGGAACGATACGCGGTAAGCTCCAACCCGAGAAGACGGAGACCGTAATTCGATCTGTTCGGAAAACCCGCGAAGGCGGCGTGCTCATCGAAATGGAGCGCTGTGGCAACCACACAGCATTTAAGGAAAATGTGTGCACTGCCATTGGCCAGCTTGGAGACGCCCGTATTCTCACTAGACGTTTACGTCTAGAAGTTCTGGGCATGGACTGCCTAACCACGGCCCCAGAAGTGGAGAACGCTATACGCGGGGAGTTAGGAGACAAGATGAATGGCCAACTTCGCGTCTCTCTCCTCGCTGTAAACTCGCGAGAACAAAGAATGGCCGTGGTGGAAATCGATGAACTGCCAGGCCGGACTCTTATTGAAAAGGGGAAGCTGCGAGTAGGTTGGATTATCTGCCGCGTCCGAGAGCGCGCGGATGTCCAAAGGTGTTTCCGCTGTCTGGGGTATGGCCACAAAAAGGCGGCATGCAAAGGCCCAGACAGAAGCAGTTCATGCTGGAAATGTGGTCAGCAGGGCCACATAGCCTCTGCGTGTAAAGAAAGCCCAAGCTGCTACCTGTGCTCGGCAGGAGATGGACAGAAAAATTCCCATCACCTGCCCGGGTCGGGAGCGTGCAAGGCCTTCAGGGATGCCCTTGCTGAGGCTAAGACAAAGCTTGGGAGAATATGATTAAATTTATACAAGGCAATATGAACAGGAGTAGGGTAGCTGATGACCTGCTGGACCAATTGGTTCTTGAACAAAGAGCAGACGCTGTCATCATCAGTGAACCCTATAGAACAAAAGAAACCTGGCATGTTGACCAATCAGGCTCGGCCGCGATATGGATTGCTAACCCCAACCATCGCGCAGAGAGCAGCGGGGTAGGACGCTGCTACGTCTGGGTTAAAATGGCGCAAATCACTGTGGTGAGCTGCTACCTGTCTCCAAACGACACAGTCCCTGTCTTCAGGGGAAAGCTCGAAGACCTTGAAGACGAATTGCGCGATATAACCGGCCACATAATTGTTGCTGGAGATTTCAACGCAAGAGGCGTGGAATGGGGTATGCCCCAAACAAACACCAGGGGAAGACTGGTCCTTGAAATGGCAGCCCGCATTGGCCTGACCATCCTCAACACCGGAACGACCCCTACATATCGAAGGCCGGGTTTTGGATACTCTATCCCCGACATAACCCTGGTCTCAGAAAGCCTTCTCCGAAGGGCTGACGGATGGAGAGTGATGGAAGACCTGAGTGGTAGCGACCACAACTACATCACCTTCCAAGTCACTGACATCACGCGAGGGCAAACACGTAGTATCCCTCGCAGGAAACCAGGATGGAACCCGTCTAGGGTCGATGTTCGCAAGTTCGATACGTCACTCCTAGCAGATTCCCAAGGCATTTCACCCACAACGGGAGAGATCCACAACAGGGAGTCTTGTACTAAGCTGGTCGAAGAAACTATGCGCTGCATTCACCGGGCATGCAAAGCCTCAATGCCACAGAGGAGAGCATGGTCAGGTAAAAAGCAGGTATACTGGTGGAATGACCGAATTGCTGAGCTGCGAAGGGCCTGCCATAGAATGCGGAGACTCGCAACGCGCGCTCGTGGTAGACCCGAGGCGCTGACCAGAGCAGCAGCCTACAAAAGCGCAAAGAAAGCACTTGGGGCCGAGATACAGAAGAGCAAACGGAACTGCTGGAAAGCGCTATGCGACGAAGTGGATCGCGATCCCTGGGGCCAGGGATACAAAATAGTGATGAAAAAGTTCCATACATCATCACAGGCGATGGATGAGGCCCGAGTTAAGAATATAGTGGATGCGCTATTTCCCACACACCCACTAAGAGCCGACACAGTGTTCGTCGAGGAGCAAGCCGAGGCACCACTGTTTTCGACAGACGAGCTGAAGCTAGCCCTGCGAAGTATGAAAGCCGGCAAGGCTCCAGGCCCAGATGGCATACCAGGGGAGGCAATCTGGTTAGCAGCGAAAACGATAACTGATCTCCTGCTTAACATGTAAAACAGCTGCCTTAGGGCCCGGATCTACCCAAGCCAATGGAAGAAGGCGAGACTGGTGCTTATACCCAAGGGCAAAGGGGAACCAAACTCTCCTTCATCCTTCCGACCACCCTGCATGCTAGACACAGCAGGCAAGATGATGTGGAGTCTGCTCAAAATACGCTTGACGTCAGCCATAGAAAGCGAGGGATGCCTTTCACCCTGACAACATGGCTTCAGGAAGGGACACTCATTTATAGGAGCAATTGGCGAAGTAGTCGAGGCGGTACATAAGGCCGAAGAAGCTTGCCACCAGGCGTAGCCAATAGTGCTGCTAGTCACACTGGACGTCAAGAACGCCGTCAACTCGGCAAGATGGGTGTAGTGTAACTGAAAGTCGACCATGCTTAACGTTTATAATTATTCATAACAACAAGGGTTTCATATTTCAGTTGTTTGAATATTTTGAATATAGAACTCACGCATTGTCAGGCACACATGCCAAACCGTCAAACAAACTAACTTTAAGCTTCAATTTATTTATAATATTATTTATGCTTGTGCAGCAATTATTTCCCATAAATACCCCAATATGTTAGGCTAAGAATTCAATTGTAAAAGAACCTACAAAGCGACATTGAGTTGCTCAGTAAAATAAATTCAATACAATTAAAACATAAATGAATTGTTTCATTCGATACATGGCG
>NW_016160531.1:34239-55229 GCF_001687245.7 Rhagoletis zephyria | reverse complement strand
TGTAGTGTAACTGAAAGTCGACCATGCTTAACGTTTATAATTATTTAATTTATTCATAACAACAAGGGTTTCATATTTCAGTTGTTTGAATATTTTGAATATAGAACTCACGCATTGTCAGGCACACGTGCCAAACCGTCAAACAAACTAACTTTAAGCTTCAATTTATTTATAATATTATTTATGCTTATGCAGCAATTATTTCCCATAAATACCCCAATATGTTAGGCTAAGAATTCAATTGTAAAAGAACCTACAAAGCGACATTGAGTTGCTCAGTAAAATAAATTCAATACAATTAAAACATAAATGAATTGTTTCATTCGATACATGGGACGACATGCTGGAGGCCTTGGAACGGTCCTTCAAGGTTCCAACATACTTGCTAGATATGATCCTACTTAGATATGGACTACCTCAGAGACCGTTGGCTTTTGTACGACACAACACAAGGTCAGAGAAAGATACGTTTAACCGGCGGAGCGGCACAGGGGTCTGTACTTGGCCCGGACCTCTGGAACGCCACGTATGACAGTCTGTTGCGCACGGAAATGCCGGAGAATGCCTTCCTTGTCGGCTTCGCGGACGACGTTGCCGCCGTCATAACAGCAAGACATGTCCAGCTAGCACAGCTCAAGCTAAACCAAGTTATGCGCAACGTCAGTGGATGGATGAGCGATCCCGCTCTGCAATTGGCTATAGCCAAAACGGAGATCGTACTCCTCACCAGGAAACGGATCCCAACAATTATAAATATGATGGTCGGACCTCAACTCGTGACGACTTCTAGGTCTACCAAATACCTAGGGGTGAAGCTTGACAGCGAACTCACGTTCTGGGAACGCATCCATGGAGTATGTGAAAAAGCTGCGCAAAGCACGGCGATGGCGAACGTGGGCAGCCCGAAGCCATGCCGCAGGAAGCTACTGATGACAGCGGTCTAATCGGTGCTCCTGTACGGGGCAGAAATATGGGCTGACGCATTGAAAGTCAAAAAATACCGGGTTCAAATGTCTTCGGTACAGCGCAGAGGGGCACTACGCATTGCTTCTGCATACCGTACAGTGTCCGCGGACGCGGTTCTAGTTATTTCTGGCGTCATGCCAATTGAGCTACTTGCTTACGAGCGAAAAGAGATTTACAATCTCAGTGCCGAGATAGGTCGAGCAGCTGCCGCGGCAAGGGCGCGCGAGCAACTGATCCAGCAGTGGCAACAAAACTGGAACGCGAGCAAAAAGGGTCGATGGACGCACTCCCTGATAGCCGACCTTCAAACATGGCTGAACAGACCACATGGGGAAGTCGATTTCTACCTGACGCAATTCCTCACCGGTCATGGTTACTTCCGAGAATATCTTCATAGAATGGGAAGGGTGGACTCACCGTTCTGTCACTACTGTGGAAACGTCGAAGATAACGTGTACCACACATTCTTCACCTGCGAACACTTCTTGATTTCGCGCAGAATGTTGGAAGAAAGACACGGAGACATTACTCCGGACAACATAGTTGGGATAATGATTTCCAGCGCAGAAAAGTGGGAAGCAGTTGCGAGATACGTGAAATTCGTACTCCGCTGCAAACGAGAGGACGGTTGTCTACTGAGGACACCCGAATGAAACGCCCCTACAAAAGAGCAGCCCCAAGGCTCTAACAGCGCGCTCCTGCATCTGAAGACATGCAGAATTGCGGTGCCAGATGCGGGATTCTTGCGCGGGCGGTGGGAGTTTGGGTTTTAATGGGTAGCCCAACACGCTTCGGTGGGAGTCCCACACTCGGGGAAGGTAGTATAGAGACTAGCGCCCCCGGCCAGTGCATAAAGCATTCCCTCTCCAACGAAAAAAAAAAAAAATAATATTGCACAGAAAACCGTACCAGATAATCAACGGAAAAAGGTTGGAAAAAGCAGAAAGCCCAAGCCAGGACCAGGTGCGTCCTTGGGTTAGAAAGGGTGAGAAAAAAGAAGAGTCTCGGCAAACTAATCATTATGCCAGCTGAAAGCAAAACCTATGCATATGCGCTGGGAATGATACGTGGTAAGCTCCAACCTGAGAAGACGGAGACGGTAATTCAATCTGTTCGGAAAATCCACGAAGGCGGCGTGCTTATCGAAATGGAACGCTGTGGCGACCACTCAGCATTTAAGGATGTTGAATTTTTGAGCAGTTTATTCAATTCTCAGCTTAAGCAAGTGAAAAGCTAATGTAGTGACATACAGAAGAAGGAAAAATACGAAATTTATTTGCTTATATACCTGCATTAAAACAACATGAGAATATGTATATAAAGAGTGTTAACATGATATGCGAGTGTTTATGTACATAATAATTGCGTTAACATAACATTCTTGAACATATGAGAGTGTAAAATGTTAAAATGCTATGTATGTATGTATATTTTCTAACACTCCCTGTCATTTTATACATTGGTTTTATATTATATACTTATATATCAATCATATGTATTCAGTCCAAGTTTTATTATATCTGCTTTGAACTTTATTGCTGATAATGGCTTTGTTAGGACGTCAATATCGTTCTCTGGATGTCTTTCTCGTATGTAATGCAACTTCTTGTTGATGTGCTTCGTACGGTGATGGTGCATCGGATTCTTAACCCAACGAATTGCACCAAGATTATCGCAGAACAATTTTGTGGCGTCCTCTAGCTTAATACGAATATCTTTCAGTAGATCACGCAGCCACATTGCCTCTTTAGCGCCTTCACATAATGCAACATATTCCGATTCGGACGTCGCCAATGTTACAGCAGACTGCCTACCGCTCTTCCACGTGATGACGCCATTCCCAAACATAAATTTGTACCCTGTAATCGAACGACTAGTCTCGACGTCAAGAGCATGGTCTGCGTCCGTGTAACCAACTAATGTACAATTTTCTGGTCCATATGTTATTTGCATATCTCGCGTGCAGTTCAAATAGCGAAATATTCTCTTTATTGCATTTACGTGTAACTGGTTTGGATTCTCCATAAAACGACATACTTCTCCCACCGCATATGAGATGTCTGGCCTTGATACAGTTGCAGCAAATTGCAGTGATCCACAAGCATTTCGGTATGGAAACTCTAGTTTACTGTCGCTGTCATTAGTTGTCGTCAACAAAGTGCCAATATCAGCAGGCGTTGAGATTGCTTTTGAATTTTCCATGTTGAAGCGCCTAATTATTTTGCCGATATAAGTTGTTTGACTGATACTTACAGTTTTGAGCTGTCGATTACGCATAATTTCGATGCCGACATAAAAACTAGCATTGCCCAAAGTAATTTTAAATGAGTTTCGAAGCATCTCAATCATCGTGTCAATCGCCATTTTGCTACGGGATAAAAGTAGTCCATCATCAACATAAAGCAATAAAATTACCTTTTCTTTGCTGACTTCACCACAAAACACACAAGGATCAGCGGTTGATTGATCGGAATTACATCCCTTGATAAAATCTACGAATTTTGAGTTCCACTCACGCAATGACTGTTTCAAGCCATATAAACTTCGCTTCAGTAGGCAAACTTCGTCTTCGTCGTGTTTAATACCTTCCGCAACTTTCATGAAAATTCGCTCAGTTAAATGTGCATTCAGAAAAGCGGTTTTTACGTCAAACTGAGCAATTTCCATATCATGAATGGCTGCCAATGCTAAAACACATCGCACTGACTCGTAGCGCACAACTGGAGAAAAGGTTTCGCCGTAATCTACTCCACTACTTTGCGAATAACCTTTTGCGACAAGTCGAGCTTTGAACTTCGGTTCCTCATTTGGTGCTTGTTTGATTTTAAACACCCATTTATTTCCCTACGACATTCTTACAGTCACTTGGTTTCTTTATAGTTTTCCATGTTTCATTTTCACTAAGGAAACTTAACTCTTCTTCTATGGCTTTCGTCCATTCCGCATTCTGTTCTGACTTCATGGCTTCTTCGTATGAGTCCGGCTCGAAGAACATGGCTAAACAACCCCTTTCAGCATCATAAGGCACTATCTTTTTCGGATTTGCACGCAGTGATCTTGGGCTGACATCTTCACTATTATTTTCATAAGCAGGTGAAGTCACTATTTCTAATTTTGTAGGTTGAGTGCTCTCATTACAGGTTGTATCTGTCGACTCATTTTCATCTTCACATGTTGGAAACGAAACATACTCACTTCTTACGAAATTCTCATTGAACTTCACGTTGCAGCTAACTATCACCTTTTGTGCTTCTGGATCGTAAAGATGGAAGTTTTTCTGTGTGGGCTCGTAGCCAACCAAGTAAACTTTCTTCGAATTGGCATCCTATTTCTTTCTACCGACGCCTTTTGGAATGTGAATAAAAACAGCTGTGCCGAAAACTTTCACGTGATCTAATCGCAGGTTTTCTCCAAACCACCTCTCGTATGGAGTACGTTCAGTATTTCGCGCATTAGTTGTTCGATTTAGAATGTAAACGGTGGTACGTACCGCCTCCGGCCACAAAAATTTCGGTAGACCACTTGATATCAGTACGGTTCGTGCTGACTCTTGGACTCTGCGGTTGTCTCTTTCGGTATAGTCATTTTCCTCAGGAGTGTACGTAGCAATACGATCTATAGTTATGCCATGCTTTGACGAAAGTTTCAACACATCGCTGTTAATAAATCCTTCTCCGTTGTCGCATCGAAAGTGCTTCACTTGAACATTCCACCTGTTTCGTAATAACTGGATAAAGTCGTCCAAATGTTTGGTCACTTGACTCTTTTGTGCCAGCATGTACACAAACCAGAATCCAGTCGATTCGTCCTTCATGAGCATAAAATATCGCACTCCTCCAATACCAGTCTGTTCAAAAGTGCCGCTTAAATCCATATGAATGCATTCCCCATTCTTTAAAGTTCGTGGTTCACTCAGAGGATGAGCTCATCGATGCATTTTACCTAATTGACATTCTTCACAAAGAAATCATTAATATTAGTCAATTTGATACCTTTTACTAAATTTTTCGAACAAATAACCTTAATTGTTCCTGCGTTAACGTGTCCGAGGCGGCGATGCCATTGCTGCAATGAGCCTGCCGATACTTGCTCATTCGATGAAACGCACACTCGATCAACATCTCTCCCTCTAAATGCCATTCTATCCATATTGTTGTTGTCTATGTAACCTATAGCTACAATTTTGCCATCTCTTGTTCTAGAAATAAAATAACCTTCATTGGTAAACATTGTATTATACCCCTTGCTCGTAATTTGATTGATAGAAAATAAATTGACTGTTGCTTTGGGAATGTATCGAACGTCATTTAAACTCGCTGCTTCCCAATTTCCATCAATATAAATTTAGATGTCGATTGTACCGACGCCCTCAACTTTAAGAACGTGGTCGTTAGCTATTTTTACACCAGGAAGATTACAATCCTCTCTTAAATTCGAAAATCATTCACGACGAAAAGTAGTGTGGCGTGATGCCGCAGAATCCGCTATCCATGAATCATCATAACTTGCTGGGAGAGTGTCGTCTATCACCGAACAGGGTTTGTTGTTGTTGTAGTTATTGAACTTGTTGTTTCCCTCTTTCTTATTACGGCTAGGACAGCTTCTTTTCCAATGGCCAATTTCACCACAAAGACAACATTTTGAGTTACCTTCCCTTCCGTTTTCCATTTTGTGCATTTGGTCTTCTTCCATCTGGAGTTTCGACATTAGCGTGTCAATCGTCCGACATTCTTTTACGTTGTACCAGATTGTCCGAAAATGATGAAACTTTGGCGTTAATCCGCTAACTATTCGACACATTTTTAAATTGTTCGAAAGTTTTTCCCCTTGCTCTTCAAGCTCTGATGCAATTGTACATACCTTTGACACATATGATGTTACCGACTCTTCTTCAGATATTTTCATCGCAAAATATTCCTCGTACAGTGTCATTAACCGTACATCAGACTTCTTTTGATGGATACTTTCCAGAACATTCATAATACCATATGCCGACTTACAATGAAGTAGATGCAGGGCCTGCTCCGAATCGACCAATGCAAACAAAATTGCCATCGTCTTGCCATCGCGTTGAGACCAAGCTTTTATGTCTTTTTCGGATGCATTATCCGAAGGTTTCACATATGTTCCATCTACCACACTAAGTAATTCCTGGCTTATAAGTATTGCGTTGATTTGGAATTTCCACGCACGATAAATTGTGCCATCTAGACGATGTGAAATCGAGGGCTGATGGTGCAGCGCTTTTATGTCCATCTTTTGCTTTTATACACAACGCTGCTTACTATTGTAAACAAAAAAATCTTTGTTCTATTTGCGTTCACTTGGGACCATAACCTGTTGAATTTTTGAGCAGTTTATTTAATTCTCAGCTTAAGAAAGTGCACAGCTAATGTAGTGACATACAGAAGAAGGAAAAATACGAAATTGATTTGCTTATATACCTGCATTAACACAATATGAGAATATGTATATAAAGAGTGTTCACATGATATGCGAGTGTTTATGTACATAAGAATTGAGTTAGCATAACATTCTTGAACACATGAGAGTGTAAAATGTTAAAATGCTATGTATGTATGTATATTTTCTAAAAAAGGAAAATGTGTGCACTGCCACTGGCCATTTTTGAGACACCCGTGTTCTCGCTGGACGTTTGCGCCTAGAAGTTCTGGGCATGGACTGCCGAGCCACGGGCCCAGAAGTGGAGAACGCTATACGCGGGGAATTAGGAGACAAGATGAATGGCCAACTGCGCGTTTCTCTTCTCGCTGTAAACTCGCGAGAACAAAGAATGGCGTTAAGGAAATCGACGAACTGCCAGACCGGTCTCTTATTGAAAAGGAGAAGCTGCGAGTAGGTTGGATTATCTGCCGCGTCCGAGAGCGCGCGGATGTCCAAAGGTGTTTCCGCTGTCTGGGATATGGCCACAAAAAGGCGGCATACAAAGGCCCAGACAGAAGCAGTTCATGCTGGAAATGTGGTCAGCAGGGCCACATAGCCTCAGCATTTAAAGAAAGCCCAAGCTGCTACCTGTGTTCGGCAGGAGATGGACAGAAAAATGCCAATCACCTGCCCGGGTCGGGAGCGTGCAAGGCCTTCAGGGATGCCCTTACTGAGGCTAAGACAAATCTTGGGAGAATATGATTAAATTTATACAAGGCAATATGAACAGGAGAAGGGTAGCTGATGACCTGCTGGACCAATTGGTTCTTGGCTGCTACGTCTGGGTGAAAATGGCGCAAATCATTCTGGTGAGCTGCTACCTGTCTACAAACGACGGAGTCCTTGTCTTCAGGGAAAGGTCGAAGACCTTGAAGACGTACTGCGCGATATAACCTGCCGCATAATTGTTGCTGGAGATTTCAATGCTAGAGGCGTGGAATGGGGTGTGCCCCAAACAAACACCAGGGGAAGACTGGTCCTTGAAATGGCAGCCCGTATTGGCCTGACCATCCTCAGTACCGGAACGACCCCTACATATCGAGGGACGGGTTTTGGATACTCTATCCCTGACATAACCCTGGTCTCAGAAAGCCTTATTCGAAGGGCTGACGGATGGAGAGTGATGGAAGACCTGAGTGGAGCGACCACAACTACATCACCTGCCAAGTCACTTACACAACGCGAGGGCAAACATGTAACATCCCTCGCAGGAAACGAGGATGGAGCCCGTCTAGGGTCGATGTTCACAAGTTCGACACATCACTCCTAGAAGAAACCATGCGCTGCATTCACCGGGCATGCAAAGCCTCGATGCCGCAGAGGAGAGCATGGTCAGGTAAAAAGCGGGTATACTGGTGGAATGACCGAATTTCTGAGCTGCGAAGGGCCTGCCATAGAATGCGGAGACTCGCAACGTGCGCTCGTGGCAGACCTGAGGCGCTGACCAGAGCAGCAGCCTACAAAAGCGCTAAGAAAGCACTTGGGGCTGAGATACAGAAGAGTAAACGGAACGGCTGGAACGCGCAATGTGACGAAGTAGATCGTGATCCCTGGGGCCAGGGATACAAAATAGTGATGAAAACATCCAATACATCATCGCAAGCGATGAATGAGAAGATGCACTATTCCCCACACACCCACTAACAGCAGATACAGTGTTCGTCGAGGAGCAAGCCGAGGCACCACTGTTTTCGACAGACGAGCTGAAGCTAGCCCTGCGAAGCATGAAAGCCGGCAAGGCTCGAGGCCCCGATGGCATACCAGGTGAGGCAATCAGGCTAGCAGCGAAAACGAGCCCTGATCTCCTGCTTCACATGTACAACAGCTGCCTTAGGGCCCGGGTCTTCCTAAGCCAATGGAAGAAGGAGAGACTGGTGCTTATACCCAAGGGCAAAGGGGACCCAAACTCTCCTCCATCCTTCCGGCCACTCTGCATGCTAGACACAGCAGGCAAGATGATGGGGAGTCTACTCAAAATACGCTTGACGTAAAACATAGAAAGCGAGGGAGGCCTTCCACCCCGATAACATGGCTTCAGGAAGGGGCACTCAACAATAGGAGTAATTGGCACAATGGTCGAAGCGGTACATAAGGCCGAAGAAGCCTGCCACCAGACGCGGCCAATAGTGCTGCTAGTCACACTGGACGTCAAGACCGCCTTCAACTCGGCAAGATGGGACGACATGCTGAAGGCCTTGGAACGGTCATTCAAGGTTCCGACATACTTATCTAACCGGGACTACCTCAGAGACCGTTGGATTTTGAACGACACAACACGAGTTCAGAGAAGGAGACGTATGACCGGCGGAGTGGCACAGGGGTCTGTACTGGGCCCGGACCTCTGGAACGCCACGTATGACAGTCTGTTGCGCACGGGAATGCCGGAGATCGTTTTTCTCTTCGCCGTCGCGGGCGATGTGGCCGCCGTCATAACAGCAAGAAAGCACAGCTCAAGCTAAACCAGGTCATGCGCAACGTCAGTGGATGGATGAGCGATCACGGTCTGCAATTGGCTACAGCCGAACCAGAGATCGTTCTCCTCACCAGAAAACGGATCCCAACAATTATAAATATGATGGCCGGCCTCAACTCGTGACAACTTCTAGGTCTACAAAATACCTAGGGGTGAAGCTTGACAGCAAACTCACATTCTGGGAACACATCCATGGAGTATGTGAAAAAGCTGCGCAGAGCACGGCGGCTCTAAGCCGGCTGATGGCNGAGCACGGTGGCTCTAAGCCGGCTGATGGCGAACGTGGGGTGCCACAGGATGCTTCTGATGACGGCAGTCCAGTCGGGGCAGAAACATGGGCCGACGCAGTGAAAGTCAAAAAATACCGGATTTAAATGTCTTCGGTCCAGCGCAGAGGGGAACTACGCATTGCTTTTGCATACAGTACAGTGTCCGCGGACGCGGTTCTAGTTATTTCTGGTGTCATGCCAATTGAGCTACTTGCTTACGAGCGAAAAGAGATTTAGCGAGCAGCTGCCGCGGCAAGGGCGCGCTAGCAACTAATCCAGCAGGTGGCAACAAAACTGAAACGCGAGCACAAAAGGTCGATGGACGTACACCCTGATAGCCGACCTTCAAACATGGTTGAACAGACCGCATGGGGAAGTCGATTTCTACCCGACGCAATTCCTCACCGGTCATGGTTACTACCGAGAATATCTTCGTAGAATGAGAAGGGTGGACTCACCGTTCTTTCACTACTGTGGAAACGTCGAAGATAACGTGTGCCATACATTCTTCACCTGCGAACACTTCTTGATTTCGCGCAGAATGTTGGAAGAAAGATACGGGGACATAGCTCCGAACAACATAATTGGGGTAAAGATCTCCAATGCAGACAAGTGGGAAGCAGTTGCGAGATACATGAAATTCGTACTCCGCTGCAAATGAGAGGACGGATGTCTACTGAGGACACCCGAATGAAACGCCCCTACAAAAGAGCAGCACCGAGGCTCTAGCAGCGCGCTCCTGCATCAGAAGACATGCAGAATTGCGGTGCCAGATGAGGGATTCTTGTGCGGGCGGTGGGAGTTTNGAGGCTCTAGCAGCGCGCTCCTGCATCAGAAGACATGCAGAATTGCGGTGCCAGATGAGGGATTCTTGTGCGGGCGGTGGGAGTTTGGGTTTTAGTGGGTAGCCCAACACGCTTCGGTGGGAGTCCCACACTCGGGGAAGGTAGTATAGAGACTAGCGCCCCCACCCAACGGTTTTACACTTCTTTCCCGCCCATTCGCACGAGGGGCTCAGTTCGCATGACGTAGGGATACGAGTACCAAGTACTGAATGTCGATAAGCACTGAGTAGTATCGAAAACTCAATACTTTTTGACAATTACCGAGTAAAGATCGCGAATACTAAAAAGTATCGACGAGCTAAAAATTTTTTAAGTAAAAACTTTTTAAGCATTGCACAAATATTTCGATCCCTCAAATACATTGAAAAGTTAAAAAAAAAATTCCAATAAATATTGGATTCGAAAATTATCTTCTATGTATGTCTTATATGAATGAGAGTTAAAATCCTGGCATAAGCAACGGATGGCTTGTGTAATTCAAAATTAGTTTTACAAGTTTTCAGAAATAGAGGGCAAAGGTGTCTTGATTCACGGGAGGGAACATTAAGGCTAACTTCACCTAGAAGGAGCGGACTTGAAATTGAGCCTGTCAGTAATTTAACCATAACAAGTAAGAAAGTCTAAATTTGGGAGGAGCCGAACATTAAATACCCGGCGCAAGTATTTAATATAGTTTTTTTACCTTTCCGAAAACTGTTCAAACAGCTTCGACAGAACTTTCAGTTAGACATAATAAGGTAAACTTATATAGTCATATGTGGGCGGTATCACGCCCATTTACGAAATTCCAAATAATTTACTTCTTTTCATGGTATTGTTGCTAGTATCAATTTTGAGTAAACTAGCGTCCTTAAATTTCGAAATATCGAAGTTTCAAGAATTTCCGAAAATTACCGTTATATAAAAAGTGGCCGTAATTCTATTCCGATTTCAATCAGCCTTATTCTGCATTTCGATTACGTTCCCGCATTCCGCTTCGCAAGAATCTAACTTAGGTATTCTGCGTTGCGATCGAATCGAAAGAGGAAGAGAGAAAACATCTTTCGAAATCAGCTGTTTGCCTAGGAATGTGTGAAATCGAAACAAAACAAACAAATATTGACCTCCAAACTATAGCAACTTATGAAGTTGGAGTTTGTAAATATTTTGAAATAACTAAATACATCTAGCATCACTGTAATTTAAAAATAAAATTTCGTTTGCTCTTAATTTAAGTGGAAACATAATTACAAAGGCGCTGGCCCAAAGCAGGCTTGCTTTGCGTGCCTTGCTGTATTTAGTTTGCTTTGATTTAGTTTGAAAACTTGTTTGGCCGAATGGCGGCTTGAAACGCTGTCAAAGTAACCAGCTGTCTGGTTGAAAAGTCAATGGGTGTTCGCTTAACATTAATTATTATTTTCCTAGAAAACTCAAGAAGATGTATCAAAAACTTTCAGATTTATCTTTAAATTAATGCGAAATAATGTTTGTATTTAAAAGAAATTGTAATAATGATACATGCATATGTATATCTACAGTTACTAAAAAACTATAACTCAAAAAAGCGATTTACGTGAAGAAAAGAGCTATAAGAAGTTTTTTCCTCTCGTGTAAAATTTGTAAAAGTGAGCTTTGCAATTTTTTACTATAATATAACGATATGTTAAATTTGATTTCGAATTGTTTTTTATTTTTTTAGTTAAGCAAGCAAATTTTTGTTTGAATTTATGTATTTTGAACAGGAACATGCCTCTTTGTCAAAAGCCTACAAAACGCTTTCAAATAAAACATTTGTCTATTTAAAACTTTGAGGCGCTTAAAGCAAGTGAAGAAAAGCTGCCATTTGGCCAGCCTTTATACATTTTAGTATATTCCAAATAATTTTTGACGCTTCCCAGAGCGAAGCAAGCAAAGCAAGCCTGCATTGGGCCAGTACCTTAAGAATGAAATCCATAGCGGCGGCGTTATTGATTGAAGAGGAGAAGGATTCCCAGATTGCTTATGCGGAAGTTGAAAGCCGGAGATTTCGGGACATGTTTGATTCTTTTCAGATGAGTGAAGAGTAATAAGAAATTCATCTTGAACTGTATTACTCATCGCTCAAATGCGGTGAAATTATAAACGTTGTTTGAGCACTCCACAACATTTGCATTTACTACAGAGTGGAATATTTGAACGCAAATAAATTCCATTTTGAAAGTCGTCAGGAGGAGGGGAAGAACAAATCTTATCCTTCCATAGAAAATCGAGACAACATACACACCTCTTTTTAAAAAGTTAGTAAAAACGAGTGCAATGATAAAAACATCTTTTTTATGAAACTTCACATTTTATGTATGTATGTATGTATGTACAAATGTATATCTATAAATTTAATACAAAAAGAATAAATTGTATTCAGTGCATTTCACAGTCTTATTTATAGATAATGAAAACAAAAACGCCTGGGCTTCCTCTTTGAAAACCTCGCGCAATATCCCTTTTGGTTGCCATTATTTGAACCAATTTTTCGTATTGCCCGTATTACCGCTCGCGAAAACACAGAAATCGAGAAAATTCATTTATGATGGCTTTTACAATCATGCACAGTATATTTTACTTAATTGTTTTAATAAAATTTTATTATTTAAACCATCGAAAATAACAATCGAAACGTTCTCCGTCAGCAAATTTGCAACTTAGAAAAACGGAACTACGATGGAAATGTAGAATAGGTATAATCGTAAATTTCGAAGATTGATCGAAAGAAAACGGAACGCAGAATATCAAAGTTGCCAAATGGAGAAAATTTCGATTCGAGTCGAAATGCAGAATAGGGCTGAATAATTTTCAACGATTAGCTTTTATGTGGCAAGCACAATAATCATACCGAGTTTGGTATATATTGGTCGAACAGTTACCGTGATACATACATATATGTGATCGTAAGAGGGCGGTGCCACGTCCATTTTGCAAAATTTTATCATAGACGTATTTCTAGCTAAAGAATTATTACAAGCATTAATTTTGAATAAATTAGCTTCAGTATTTACTGATTTATCGAAGATTTCGTATTTCTCTAAATTACCGTTGTGTGGGCGTGGTTATGGTCCGATTTTAAAACTTTTCAGCCATGTACCAAGGCCAACAACTGCGCCAAGTTCGGCAGAAACTGATTGAGCGGTTACCAAGATATACACAAATAATCATAAGTGGGAGCGCGACGTCCATTTTCCAAAAATCTATAATACTCCTATTTATACCCGAGCACATTTGTGCACAAGGGTATTATATCTTTGTTCACATAACGTTTGTTTGTAACAGGCAAAACGAAACGAGATAGATATAGAAAAATGTATACATAAATGATCAGAATGAAAAGAGAAATCGATTAGGCGGTGACTGTCTGTCCGTCCGTCCGTCCGCCCGTCTGTGCACATGATAACTCGAGTAAAAATTGAGATATCTTAACGAAACTTGGTAC
Organism: Rhagoletis zephyria; assembly: GCF_001687245.7. Taxonomy (NCBI): domain Eukaryota; kingdom Metazoa; phylum Arthropoda; class Insecta; order Diptera; family Tephritidae; genus Rhagoletis; species Rhagoletis zephyria. The sequence continues at coordinate 41,789 of NW_016160531.1, read as the reverse complement.
GTGCACTTCTTTCTGGCGTAGGACGGATGGTATTGAAAATGGGCAAACTCGGTCGATAACCACGCCTTCCATATAACGGCAATTTTCAGAAATACGAAAACGGCGGTATTTTAGTAACTACTGAACTACTTAAAATTGATATTTACAATAAGTTTCAGACGATAAATAAGAACATTATAAATTTTCGGAAAATGAGCGTAGCCACGCCCACTTATGGTTACATGTGTATATCTTGGTAATCGCTGGACCAATTTCTTCCAAACTTGGCACAGTTGTTTACCTTGGTATAACATACGAAATGACTGAAAATTTTTTAAATCAGACATTAACGACGCCCACATCCCATATAACGGTACTTTAGAGAAATATGAAATTTTTGATAAATCAGTAAATATTAGCTAATTTATTCAAAATTTATGCTTACAACAATTCTTTACCAAGAAATACGTTTATGATAAAATTGTGGAAAATGGGCGTGGCACCGCCCACTTATGATCACTTATATGTATCTTGCCCACCGTTCTACCAATTTGTACCAAACTCTGTGTGGTTATTGTGCTTGCCTCATAGAAGCAAAACGTTGAAAATTATTGAAATCGGACTAAAATTATGGCCGCTTTTCATATAACAGTAAATTTCAGAAATGCTTGAAACTTCAATATTTCGAAATTCAAGGACGCTAATTTACTCAAAATTGATACACCCCGGCTTACCATGTAGTGGTAGCTTTCGGAAAGGTGAAAAACATATATTTCATACTTGTGCCTGGTATTTAATGTTCGACTCCGCCCGAAATTAGACTTTCTTACTTGTTTTCGTCTAAAAATCATTGCAAATATCAATTTTGAGTGAATAAGCTGAAGTAGTTACTAAAATATCGCAGTTTTCGTATTTCTGAAAACTACCGTTATATGGGAGGTAGAAGTGGTTATTGTCGGATTTTGCTCATTTTCAATACCATCCGACCTACACCCGAAAGAAGTACACGTACCAAGTTTCGTTAAGATATCTCAATTTTTACTCGAGTTATCGTGTACACAGTTGGATGGACGGACGGACCGACAGTCACCGCTTAATCGATTTTTCTTTTCATTCTGAGTCTTTATGTATAAATTTGTCTATATCTATCTCGATTAGTTTTGTCTGTTACAAACAACCGTTATTTGAACAAAGTTATAATACCCTTGTGTACAACTGTGCTCGGGAATAAAAATTGTACCAAGCATTTCCCTGCGACTGACAAGTGTAGGAAGATTTATAAGTTGTGAGAGTGGAGATTTATGCGGCGAACATTTGGGGTAACATCCCTTTCCGGTAGCCATAGGAAATAAATAAATCAGTATGTGTGTCCATGTTAAAATCTGTAGTTAACATTGAAGTATGGTGTGCGTAAGCGAGGCGGCGGAAATGTAAGCAAATGCATGTTGTTAACATAGTTTCGAAGATATATACAGTGGGAACAGATGATAACAGAGAGGAAACCCCCCGAGAAAAGAAGACAGCAACAGTTCGTAAACTATTTTTTTTTTTTGGAAAAATAGTTAGTTCGTAAACAAGTTTCGCTATATAGTTCGTAAACAAAGCTGTTGCATGTGGAGGTGGCGTGATCCTATTTCAAACCGGGCCTAGGATAGGAAAATTGAAGAAGGCATCGAGAAGTTGATGTTTGACTTTGAAGAAAGACGGTCGGTCCGTAAAGCGCGCATTTTTGAATCCGGGGAAAAGAAACCGGGAATTGCAAACAGTAATATAATATAATCGCAGCCGTAACGTGTCAAAAACGAAAAAAAAGAGCGTCCAGACTAGTCGGGGCCGTACTGTGAATAAATCCCGTGCGAATCCTGGGAGGCGATAATTGGCCAGGAGATCATATAAGCCAGCCGCCAGTGGAGGAGGGGGAGACCCAGAGTACCACCAGTTATAGGCCGAAGAGGGAGCCGGTACCACCGACGGAACCCACCGTCTTGAATTTTTGAAGCAAGGACGAAGTTAAGCCTCTGCTAAAGCCGTAGATATACCTATTTATACCCACCTTTAAGAATGTGATAACGCCATAACGCCGTGACGTGAAGTAAAAAATGAGCTTATTTTGGCAAATTTAATTACAAAAAAGAAACAACTTAATAGGAAAATGGCTTACAAGTTTGCTGTACATAAATACAACAAAATTAGAGTATTTTGGCAAATTTACAAAAAAAAACAAAGTTAACTTGTATGTTTGTAGATGCAGATCTAATTTCTGAATACCCAAAACTCGTATTGTAAATATGCACATAGGTACTACATGCATAGGGCTGCCAGACGTCCCGGTTTTCCCGGACATGTCCCGGTTTTAGACTATTTGTCCCGGTGTCCCGGTCCAACCTTAAAATGTCCCGGGTTTCGTTTTAATGTCCCGGTTTTTGATTTGATTGCACAAATTTGAATAAAAGTTCAAAAATCACTACACTAAGAGAAAAAACGCGTTGTAATATTCAGAAAAATGTTATGAATTCACTGGGGGAAATAACGCATATTAAACATGAATATTTTCTATTTAATTATCGTTTAAAAATGTTCGTATTTAAAAATAATACTTTCATAACACGCACGCGTGGTGTTGATTCAAACTCAACATTTAAATGCACATTTACATGTCTGGCTGTAGCTGAGTGCGCGAAGATGGTTGCCACAATTTGCTAATTTCCAGAGCGTCCCATTACAACTAGCATGGAATTTAAATATTTTTTTAACTTAATTATTCATTCATTTTAATATGGGCGTATTTGAATTGCATATTTCTATACTAAATACAAAAATTTGTATACTTAAACGTATTACGAGATGGGTTGGTGCTCTTTCATATGCGTATTTTTTTAATTGAGCACGCTTTTTTAACTCTAAACTTCTTTCTCTCAGTGCACCGGTTTCATTTGTGAAATAGTCACATTTCGAGATAGTTGAACTTTGCACAAGCAATATATGTACCTAAATACGTTCAAAATGACGTGCACAGAGTTTTACAATTATATTAAGGAAAATACAGAAGTTTTGAAACAAGTTCACAGCAACGAAAAATATGACTGATATTTTAATGTTATCTTGTACTTAAATTTTGTTCTTTCATGAAACCTAGAGTACTTATAAGTACAGTGGCGTACAAAATCATTGGCTCGGAGGCTCTTTCATCAGATCACAATTTATAATCAGATCTTTTAGAAAAATTTTGAAAATGTGCCTTTTGAGCCAAATAATAAAGTGCAAGTCTGAAGTTGCCAGCAAATTTCGTTGATTTTTACCATTTATTTTTTTTGCTGACAGTGTCTTCCATATAAAAAGAATTATCGAACATAGTTTGTATGTAAGAAACTCTCAGTAAAAATAATACCAAAAATCCACTAAAATTTAATGGACTGCAAAACTTGATTTTAAAATTGTTTATAAATAGTCTGATTAGAATGTTGCAAATTTATTGAATTTTCCCGAGTTTAGCACAAAGTTTAACAATTTTATTTTTATGTTTTTTCATATATTTAGCATAAACTGTATTTTTATAAAGAATAACAAAAGGTTCATGCATTGTGAAAAATTCTATGTGCTTTGGTTGTGATAAGTTGTTTTGTTTTGTTGGCGTACGTTGTAATGATCTCATGATCTCATGTTTTTATGTTTTTGTTTTTGTCTGTCAAAATAAAACTTCACTACATCCTTTCGCACGTCGAAATGAAAGAGAAGGGAGCAAGAGACCCTCCCTAAAGTGTCCCGGTTTGGCAACAGAGATATCTGGCAGCCCTATACATGCATCAATACATATTAATTAGCGAATGAGTAGAGAAGTGACTGAAGTGGTGCGAAAGCCGAAAGGGGTTGGTGGGTTATAAGTGCATATTGCACGCAGTGAAAAAAAAAAATATCTACAAAAAAAAGTTTAAAACAGTATAGAACTTTTAAAAGGGTAAAAACTTAACCACAAGGAATGAGTACATAATGTGGTGAAAAAAAAAATTAAAAAATAAAATAAACAAAGAATTATACGCATTTCATCCGTCGTCATCCTCATCAACTGGCCAGCGGAAGGAGGAGAAGTCGGTTCGTCGTAACATTACACTGCACAGCACTCGGCTGGGTATTGGACCAAACCAACTTTTTTTAAGATATTAAGTCATAAGTAAAAAAGCAGTTTCTCCATTTTTCGAAGTTAGCCTCCGAAATCGAGATATGGACCTTCGAGGTTCGAATTTTGACCTTTGGTTAAAAATTATTTTTAAATATTGCATGTAAAAAAAAAGTAAAAATACAGACGTGGTCCGCTTTTTGATCTTATTTATATGGTATATAACATTTTTTGTGAAAACTTATATTACAGGTGCTATAACGGGTCAAAGTCAGATTTTCGAAAAATTAAGAACTTAATATTTCAGAAAATTTTGAACTGCTTTTTAAAAAAATCATATCGTTGTAAACGTGATCTAACCCCTTTTCTTGTGATATGAAAATTTGTATACTTCGTATATAGAAATTTGAGAAAAAACATATTTAACGGAAAAAATATCTTTTTTTGCATAAAAAAAAATATTTAAAACAAAAAAATTACTAGCCGATTTTTAAAACATTCGCGTCGTTGTAAAGCCGATAAAACCGTCCTTCTTCTGATATGGATATTTCTATACTTCGTGAATAAAAATTTGAGAAAAAGAAAAAAAAAACTTTTTTTTATAAAAAAATATTTTAAACAAAAAAATTACTCACTAATTTTTAAAAAAATTGGCATCGCTGTTAAGGCGATTAAACACATTTTGGTCATATATACATAAATAAAACAAATAATTAATAATGTTTTAAGCGTTAATTCGTTCTCATTTACCCACAGCCCTGTTAAAAATAAAACAAAAGCATATGTATTATAATAATAAAGCATATGTAACAGAAGTCGAAGGCATATAAAAATATAAAAACACCATGGTTTTTGATTTCTTACATAACAGGTTATATATAAAAATTTAAGGTAATTTTCTGTTTTATTTAAATAAAGTATTCAATTGTATTTCTAATTAGTAATTTTTTAGTTTAAAATATTTTTTATAAGAAAAAATTGGTATTTTTTCCTTTTAAGTGTTCTTCTCAAATGTTTATGTACGAAGTATACAATTATGCATATCAGAAGAAAGGGATTTATTCGCCTTTACAACGGTACCAATTCTTTAAAAATCTGTTGGTAATTATTTTGTTAAAAATATTTTTTTTTATAAAAAAAAGTTATTTTTTCCTTAAAATGTGGTTTTTCTTAAAGTTTTATATACGAATTATACAAATATGCATATCAGAAAAGAGGAGTTTAATTTCCTTTACAACGATACCAATTTTTTTAAAATCGGTTAGTATCTTTTTGTTTAGATTATTAAAAAAAAGTATTTTTGCCTTTAATGTGTTTTTCTCAAATTTTTATAAACGAAGTATACAAATATGCATATCAGAAGAAAGGGGATTTAAACATGTTTACAACGATATAAATTTTTTAAATACCGTGTAGTAATTTTTTTGTTTAAAAATTTTTTTTTATAAAAAGAAGGTATTTTTTATTTAAATTGTGCTCTTTCTAAAATTTAATTTTTTTATTTATATTCTAGGTATACTAATATGCATATCAGAAGAAAGGGAGGCTAACTACCTTTACAGCGATGTAAATTTTTTAAAAATATGGTAAAAATTGTTTAAAATGTCAGGAATTTAATTTTTCTAAGACCTGATCTGTGACCCCTCATAGCACCTGTAATATAATCTTGCACAAAAACAGTTATATGCTATTTAAATAAGAGCATTTTTAGGTTTTTAGTTATTTACATGCAATAATTAAATATAATTTTTTACTAAAGGTCTTATTTCGAACTTCGAAGACCCACATTTTGATTTCGGAGGCTAACTTCGAAAAACGGAGAAATCACTTTTTTACCTATGAGTTGATTTTGCCGTACAGTGTTATATTAGTAGTTATTCAACTTTTTATTTCCAAACCACCGGTAGGCAATCCAAGTATACATACATGTAGATGTGTATATTTTTAAACATACATACAAACATATGAAGGTGAGGGAAACCGAACTTAAGAAAAATAAAAAATAAAAATAATGCATTATATGAAAAATTAATGAATTACGTAAGTAGGGCGATAAAAAGAAATATCTTTTGGTTTCTTTAACTGAAATTTAGTTTTGGGGTTACCAGAAGAGGTTTTGAAATAGGGCCACGGCCATGTACATATCTTACCATGCGTAGTTACTAAACACACTCACAAATACACCTAAATTCGAAGTGTAGTGAGTAGGTCGAAAGCTTTCCCACGCAGCTAAGCTGTGTTTTATAAGCGAAAACAAAGTGCGGCTTAGACGTATGTATGTACAGCACAGCTGGACAGCGTCTGCCCGGCGGGCGACTGCGCGGCGCATTCTCGTATACATACACGCTCTGCTTGGGAAGACAGCGAAAGCTTCATTCAACCGTACGACTGTTTCGCATGCACACAGTGACATCAATTACACGCACACTACAAAAATGCTCTACCGAAGCCGCCCACCTCTGATTTCATAGTTGCCAACTTAGTGCTTTAAGCACTAGATTTAGTGCTTTTTGAAAATTAAAACGCCAAACAAAATGGTTTAGTGCCTAGTGCCCTTTTTAGTGCTTTTTTTTTAAACTAAAATTTCTGAATTTACAAGAATCTACAAATTTAATGCACTAAAATGCAAACCATGATTGATAAAAAGATGAAGTTGCAAACCCACGTTCTTGCGTTCTTGTAAAATTGTATTCGCGTTGAAAATGCTAGCACGCATATAAGTTAAGTATTTATTTATTTATTTTCTTGATTACACAGTTCGAAAAATTTTGTCTCTTTTTGCCACCTGAGTGCATGGTTTTTGTAGATTTTTCGGTGCTGAATCCAAAACTGGCTGCAGAATTTCTCTACCATGTCAGAATTTTGAGATATCCTAACCTCTAAGTGTAAAAACACGGGTTTTCGCAATATTTAGAGTTATATTATAAAACAACAATTTTTTTCGCTCATTTCTACTTATGGTATCATTAAATTTTACCAGAGAGTTAGGCGACTTACGGAAGGTTTAAAGACCGGGGCGCACTCCTGTAAGAACAATAATGGCGACCTAGTAACTGATGACCAGAGCGTACACAAATTATGGAGGGAACACTTTTCCGCCCTACTAAATGGTAGCAGCACGGAAAGTTGTGGAGAAGAAGAACCCGAGCCCGCAGTCGATGATGACGGAGTCGACGTTCCACCGCCTGATTATGACGAGGTACGAATAGCAATAACGCGGCTGTAAAACAACAAAGCCGCTGGAGCTGACAGCCCGCCAGCTGAGCTATTCAAGTACGGCGGCGAGGAGTTGATAAGGTGCATGCATTAACTCTTGTTCAGAATATGGTCAGATGAACGCATGCCCGACGACTGGAATTTAAGTGTGCTCTGCCCAATCCACAAGAAAGGTGACCCCGCCATTCGCGCCAACTACCGCGGGATCAGCCTTCTAAGCATAGGTTACAAGGTCTTATCG
>NW_016160531.1:27897-31728 GCF_001687245.7 Rhagoletis zephyria | reverse complement strand
CAGACGGACAGACGGACGGACAGACAGACATGGCTTAATCGATTTCTTTTTTCATCCTGATCATTTATGTATACATTTGTCTATATCTATCTCGATTCGTTTTGGCTGTTACAAACAACCGTTATGTGAACAAAATTAATATACCCTTGTGCACAAGTGCGCTCGGGTATAAAAATCCCAGGGTAACTAGACAAACATACAAGAGTACATATTATTAAAGAAAATTTTCCATATTAGTTAAGCAAGTAGTTCTAAGCCAGTATGAAATAAAAATTAAGGATGTATAGCGTTTTCAAAATGATGGATTAGATTCATTTAATATTTGCTGCTGAGGTATTGATGAGTATGATTTGGGGCTAAAAGAGCCGATTATGTTTTTTTCCTTTTAGTAGGTTGGGTGGGTATAGACTAGGGTGGCCAGATGCGCTGATTTAATCAGTACATATGCTGATTTTTTTCTATTGTACTGATTTTTAAGAGCCCGAAATCAGTACGCAAAATCTACTGATTTTTTGAGTTTGTATTGATTTTGTACTGCTTTTTACATTTCATAAATACTTTTGTAAACTGGTGTAATTGACATTTACTTGAGGTTAACATGTTCAAAACAATGGTTTTTGACAACTCATACGTGTGATTGAAAGCATTACTTAAATTTAAACCTATATTAAAAAGGTGTCTNCCGAAATCAGTACGCAAAATCTACTGATTTTTTGAGTTTGTATTGATTTTGTACTGCTTTTTACATTTCATAAATACTTTTGTAAACTGGTGTAATTGACATTTACTTGAGGTTAACATGTTCAAAACAATGGTTTTTGACAACTCATACGTGTGATTGAAAGCATTACTTAAATTTAAACCTATATTAAAAAGGTGTCTGCTGGCAATTGTTTCGTTTCCTAGGATTTCGCAAAATAACAAACTGTTTGGATTCAACCCAAGCTGGTTTCGCCATTAATAAATCTTATGAAAGGCGGTGGTGAGTTAATCTTATATTAAGTACACTGAGAAGATGACAATAAGAAATAATCTTTTGATTATAATTAAACATCCTCGATTTCTCAGTGCTGTCAGTATTTCAAACTTAAGACGACTACTGCTACGGTGCAATGTAAGTTCTAAAAATTTGGAAGAGAAGCAAACTACCGACTCTTGGATATGATATATGTAGCTTTACTTTGATTTTTGATGTTCGACCAACTGTAATTTTACTTGCACATACACATTTAACACTATTAAATTTTATTCGTACTCGAAAATTGGTTTAGCGATAATTCGGTAATATACCTTTTAGTCAACATTTTAATGTGAATGTTGTATTTAATAAGCACACCAACTAAATATGTTTTAAATTTGTAGCTTAAATTATGCAAACAGATTCTGACTCGAGCTCGTCTTCTACTGAAACTGAAAACAATTTTTTTTTAATTTTCTCAATTTTTATAAATTTTCTAGAAAAATTGAGACTTCAACTCACATGTCTTTTGTTATAGAATTAACTATATTTTTATAAAAAATTTAAATTAAGTAACGGAAAGAAAAATTTTCAAAACCTGTCAATACATTTTAAAACTATTTTCGTGAGCACAGCTGTTCATACATATGTAATACCTTTGACTTGTTTTAAAGAAATGAATTTTTATATTGATAATACTATATGTAATTAAAAGTCTATTAGTTATTTTTTGTTAACTTAATGCGCTGTTATTTGGTTCTTATATGGCTAATAATAAACNAAACTTAAGACGACTACTGCTACGGTGCAATGTAAGTTCTAAAAATTTGGAAGAGAAGCAAACTACCGACTCTTGGATATGATATATGTAGCTTTACTTTGATTTTTGATGTTCGACCAACTGTAATTTTACTTGCACATACACATTTAACACTATTAAATTTTATTCGTACTCGAAAATTGGTTTAGCGATAATTCGGTAATATACCTTTTAGTCAACATTTTAATGTGAATGTTGTATTTAATAAGCACACCAACTAAATATGTTTTAAATTTGTAGCTTAAATTATGCAAACAGATTCTGACTCGAGCTCGTCTTCTACTGAAACTGAAAACAATTTTTTTTTAATTTTCTCAATTTTTATAAATTTTCTAGAAAAATTGAGACTTCAACTCACATGTCTTTTGTTATAGAATTAACTATATTTTTATAAAAAATTTAAATTAAGTAACGGAAAGAAAAATTTTCAAAACCTGTCAATACATTTTAAAACTATTTTCGTGAGCACAGCTGTTCATACATATGTAATACCTTTGACTTGTTTTAAAGAAATGAATTTTTATATTGATAATACTATATGTAATTAAAAGTCTATTAGTTATTTTTTGTTAACTTAATGCGCTGTTATTTGGTTCTTATATGGCTAATAATAAACAATTCGCTTAAAAATGAGCTGATTTTTATGGCTTTGTACTGATTTTTGATCCCAACTGTACTGATTATGTCACTATAATATCTGGCCACCCTAGTATAGACGGAAGAGCAACAACACCTTAAGCCTTCCTACACTACTACCGAAAGAATCCAAACATAGCTATGAGCATGGCGACTTTTAGTTTTCCGTGGTAAAGTAATAATAATTCAGTTTAGTGTTTGATAGGTTTTATAGTTCCGAGAAAAAAGTCAGAGTAGGAACAAGTTTTCACCCGTATGCGCTGAAGTCTAGCTGGTAAATCTAAGCAGAGTGCCTCGCTCCTTAACCCCTAACCCAACTCGGAAAACTGCCTTCTAGGATAATGTGAAGTCGTTGTGATCTTTATTTGGATCCAAGCAAAAAGGCTTTGTGGAAATCAAGACGCTCGGAGTGGAAATCTACGGAGACGGTTTACTACAAAGTTTTTATCGGCTCGTATAAGGCCGAAGGTCATATTGAGAATTCCAACGGAGGATTGGTTTTGAATTGATTCTATCTTGTCTGCAAAAATTTGATACCTTGGATTCCAAACCACCAAACAGTATTCCAGAATCGGTCTAACTAATGATTTAAATAGGGTTTTAGTGATATAAGGGTCCCAAAATTCTTGTGACCATCGTTTCACAAATATAAGTACACCTTTAGCCTTGTTGACTGTCACATTAATGTGAAGATGAAAATTAAGCTTAGGATCCATTGTGATACCAGGGTCCACACAAGGTTGTATACCTGTTCCAGGTTATGGTTATCTACTGTATAAGAAACAGGCTGAATAGCCCTTCGCGAGAAACATATTACTTTACATTTCTTATGATTATATTAGTATAAGATTTACTTTACATCAGTAAGCCATGCTGTTTAAGTCTGATTGTAGCTAAGACTTTTATTTTACCCTTAATTAGGCGTATGGGGTCAACGCCGTTTCAAGTTTAAACAAGTAAGAAAGTCAAAGTTCGGGTGGAGCCGGACATTAAATACCCGGCGCAAGTATAAAATATATGTTTTTTCACCTTTCCGAAACCTACCGCTAGATGGTAAGCCGGGGTGTATCAATTTTGAGTAAATTAGCGTCCTTAAATTTCGAAATATTGCAGTTTCAAGCATTTATGAAATTTACCGTTATATGAAAAGCGGCCGTAATTTTAGTCCGATTTCAATAATTTTCAACGTTTTGCTTTTATGTGGCAAGCACAACAAAAATACCGAGTTTGATACAAATTGATAGAACGGTTACCGATACACATATATGTGGTCATAAGTGGGCGGTGCCACGCCCGTTTTCCGAAATTTAACCACAAACGTATTTCTTGGTAAATAATTGTTGCGAGCATCAATTTTGAATAAATTAGCTTTAACATTTACTGATTTATCGAAGATTTTGTATTTCTCTAAATTACC
>NW_016160531.1:0-19292 GCF_001687245.7 Rhagoletis zephyria | reverse complement strand
CAATAATTTGAAAAAATGGTAGAAGTGATAGCTATTTCGGAAATCACCACATTTCCTCATCAGACTTCTTTCAGTAGGATTCAGTAGTAGGGATCGTCGGTTCGAAGAACCCTATTACAAATTTGTATACTCAGAATTGAAAATTCAGTACAAATCAGTAAAAATTAAAAAAAAATCAGGACATTAGCGTACTGATTGAATAAATGTATAAAATCAGTACGAGAGTTAAAAATTACTACTGTAGTGATAAAATCAGTGCGTCTGGCAACCGTAAGCCACTGTCAACTTTTTGCTTACACGTAAAGTGTCCAGGCAAAATTTTAAGTATTGTTTTAGTGTCGCACAAAGAATATAAACACAGTACCAACACGGAGCTAAGCGTAGGCTTCTCCGAACAGCTTCAAAGATAAACTTTACTTTAATTAATCTATCTGTGTAGAAGGTTTTCGATTTAAAAAAATTTGAAATTTTTTGTCGTTGTTGCCAAAAAATGAAGAATGCTGAGACGTCACGATTTCACAATTTCATAGGGTTCTCCGTAAATTGAATGTCACTAAACTACTAAACGGCTGGACCGATGTCGTTTACATTTGGAACATATGTTAGCACCTTGAAGGGAAATATTCGACTAAAAATTTAATCGTTAGGTGGCGCTGGGGTCGGTATATTCCTAAATATTGCATTTACTTGCCGATTTGGCTCATATTTTGAACACAAGTTAGCCAATTGAAAAGGAATATTTGGACTAAACAATTACACGTCGGCCGCTGTGGTGTAGTGGTAAGCAGTGCGCGCTTTCACACATCAGTACCTGGGTTCAAGCCCTGGTCAAAGCAACATTCCAAAAAATATAGAAAAAGGTTTTTTCTTAACAGCGGTCGTCCCTCGGCAGGCAATGGCAAACCTCCGAGTGCATTTCTGCCATGAAAAACAGCTTCTCATAAAAATACAATCGCCGTTCGGAGTCGGCGTAAAACTGTAGGTCCCTCCGCTTTGTGTGACAACAGCAAGGCGCACGCCACAAGTCGGAGGAGAAGCTCGGCCAAACACTAACATATGTGTAAGCGCCAATCTATTATTTTTATTATTAATTACACGATAGGAGGCGCTGGGGTCGGATATTCCCAAAAATTATTTTACGCTGGGAGAAGGATAAGTATCTACTATATATATTGATTAAAGTATGTATGTATGTACGATGTTGAAGCCTAAACCGACGGACAAATCGAACGAAATTCTGACAGACTGTTGCCATGAACCCCGGGCCTATAATACGGAGAAAAAAATTGGGATTCGATAAGGGGGTGTGGCAACTTCCATAGGCGTGAAATTTTTATCTGCAATAACTTCGGAACCATAAACCACACGAAGTTGAAATTCGGTATACAGGCATAGCTATGGTAGGTGCTTATAGTGGGTTATAAATAAAAGAGTTCGTAAAAGGGGGCGTTGCACATCCCATAGGGGTGAAAATTTTATCAGCTACAACTTCGGAACCATATGTTAAATTTAAATTTGGTATGCAGTCATATCTATGGTAGGTGCTTATAGCAAGGTATATATAAATGAAATTCTGAAAGTGGAGTGGGACATCCCAAGGGGTTGAAATTTTTATCAGCTATAACTTCGGAACCATACGTCACATGAGATTGAATTTGGCATGCAGACATGTCTATGGTGGGTGCTTATAGTAGGGTATATATAAATGAGTTTGCACAAGAAGGCGTGGCTCGTCCCATGGGCGTGAAGTTTTAAACAGATATAACTTCGGAACCACAGGTCACATTAATTTGAAATTTGGTGTCAAGATCTATGATAAATGCTTAAGGAATATATAAAATAGTTTGTTTTTAAAAGGGGACGTGGCAAATTCCACAGGCGTAAAATTTGTGTCATCTACAACTTCGGAATCATAATTCAGAAGAATATGAAATTTGGTATGAATACATATCCATAGTAAGGTTTTGTATATTTGAGTTTGTAAAAGGGAACGTAGAACATAGGCGAGGAATTTTTAGACAGCCATAAATTGGGAACCATAAGTCAAATGAACTTGAAATTAGGTTTTGTATATTTGAGTTTGTAAAAGGGAACGTAGAACATAGGCGAGGAATTTTTAGACAGCCATTAATTGGGAACCATTAGTCAAATGAACTTGAAATTAGGTAGGCAGACATACATGTTCATATATGGGTATGGGCGTAGCCAGGTAGGGGCAGGCGGGTGCTCGAGCCCCCCCCCCTAACTTTCAAACTTTCCTTATATATATATATAATAGTACCCAGAAATGCCAGATTAATAGGGTTTTTCAATGTCTGCAGATATTACATATTTGTGTTTTCTAAATCGGAGCAATATATTGAATACGTCATCTTGTAGTCTTGGACCCGTATATAGTAAGTCATTAAGAGAATTGTTACCACTGGTTTTGCATGACGCATCAAAAACAACACGTAACTTAGTTGAACTACTCTCTGGCCTCAATACGCAATGATGAGGTAGAAAATATTTTTGCTTCAACTATTCGACATCGTTTGCTAATGCCCTGTGACCTAAATTGATATATTCATCCATAAACTCTTTATATTGATTTTGCTATAAAATATTTTTGTCTAATTTTCTTTCCAATGCAAAGAATCGTTGCTTAGCAATGATTTCAGAATTTCCTAATTGATTTGGATCACTCTTAAATGGAAGCGCCACACAAAATTTATTATCTTTTGAATGCTTTGTATTTTCATTAAAATGATTTTCACAATTTTTTTCGTCCTTTGTTAAATACTTTTTCTGAGTATCTATTTCTTAAAGTTCCCAAAACTTCCTTAACTGGTTGTCCTAACTTTCACTGTTATAAGTTAGCACTCCACGNTCGGGTCAGCCAATTTTATTCTATTAGGTAGTTCTCCACTTTCTATTTTAGTAGATGGCAGCTGTGAAATAATTTTTTCTACCACGAGTGCTTCAATATGTGTTTGGTATTCTGTTACTTTTGATTTAATTTCTATAACCACTCGCTCCTGTATGTTGGAAATATTTTGCCCAATACCTTCTATAGTGGTTTTTCTATTTTCACTTTTCAATTTTAGTTTATTTTTTAATTGCTTTGTGATTAAATTCACTTGGGATCCATTGTCTACCAATGCCCTTGCGTTTATGAATTTTCCCTCGGAATTCTTTATTTTAATTATGGCTGTGGATAAAAGCACATATTTATTTTTATTTCAATTTTTNTTAGACAGCCATAAATTGGGAACCATAAGTCAAATGAACTTGAAATTAGGTTTTGTATATTTGAGTTTGTAAAAGGGAACGTAGAACATAGGCGAGGAATTTTTAGACAGCCATTAATTGGGAACCATTAGTCAAATGAACTTGAAATTAGGTAGGCAGACATACATGTTCATATATGGGTATGGGCGTAGCCAGGTAGGGGCAGGCGGGTGCTCGAGCCCCCCCCCCTAACTTTCAAACTTTCCTTATATATATATATAATAGTACCCAGAAATGCCAGATTAATAGGGTTTTTCAATGTCTGCAGATATTACATATTTGTGTTTTCTAAATCGGAGCAATATATTGAATACGTCATCTTGTAGTCTTGGACCCGTATATAGTAAGTCATTAAGAGAATTGTTACCACTGGTTTTGCATGACGCATCAAAAACAACACGTAACTTAGTTGAACTACTCTCTGGCCTCAATACGCAATGATGAGGTAGAAAATATTTTTGCTTCAACTATTCGACATCGTTTGCTAATGCCCTGTGACCTAAATTGATATATTCATCCATAAACTCTTTATATTGATTTTGCTATAAAATATTTTTGTCTAATTTTCTTTCCAATGCAAAGAATCGTTGCTTAGCAATGATTTCAGAATTTCCTAATTGATTTGGATCACTCTTAAATGGAAGCGCCACACAAAATTTATTATCTTTTGAATGCTTTGTATTTTCATTAAAATGATTTTCACAATTTTTTTCGTCCTTTGTTAAATACTTTTTCTGAGTATCTATTTCTTAAAGTTCCCAAAACTTCCTTAACTGGTTGTCCTAACTTTCACTGTTATAAGTTAGCACTCCACGATGACTGGGAGATAATTTTATATCTGCTTTTCCTCCAGCCAACCATCCTAATGCACTGTTTTGGAAACTGTACTCTTGATTTTTTATTTTTATTTGGCCACGTTTTAGTAAACAATGATAAATTTCTGCTCCAAGTAATGCATACATTTTGCTTGGAGTATCAAATTTCGGGTCAGCCAATTTTATTTTATTAGGTAATTCTCCACTTTCTATTTTAGTAGATGGCGGCTGTGAAATAATTTTTTCTACCACGAGTGCTTCAATATGTGTTTGGTATTCTGTTACTTTTGATTTAATTTTTATAACCACTCGCTCCTGTATGTTGGAAATATTTTGCCCAATACCTTCTATAGTGGTTTTTCTATTTTCAATTTTCAATTTTAGTTTATTTTTTAATTGCTTTGTTNTATTTTCACTTTTTAATTTTAGTTTATTTTTTAATTGCTTTGTGATTAAATTCACTTGGGATCCATTGTCTACCAATGCCCTTGCGTTTATGAATTTTCCTTCGGAATTCTTTATTTTAATTATGGCTGTGGATAAAAGCACATATTTATTTTTATTTAAATTTTCACTGTTCACTGTACTAGCAACCGCGTTTGTGTCTCTGTGGAGCATCCAATGATGCTCTAAATTGCAAAAGCGGCAGTTTCTGAAGTTACAATTTTTAAATGCATGTCCACCATTCAGAAATTTTTTTGCAACAAATTTTTATTTCTTATGATCAACCACCTTTCTTTTTGGATAAATTTTGAAATTTTGTACACTGATTTAAATAGTGCGGCGTTCCGCAATCCATTGCACATTTTGTTTCCACTGTAGCATTACTTTTTTTTTATATTTCTCTCGATTTTCTTCATTCCGAATGCATTTTCGTTTGCTTCTAAGGCAAAGAACTCTTTTCCGAGAAATTGTAATAATGTATCTAGTCTCGTTAATTCTTTAGAATCTTTTAAAGAGGATTCATATTTCATTCTCAGCGAGTCATCTAGCTTTCTTGCAAGCAAAAAATTAAGTAATGCTTGGAGGATTTCTTCTACTGACAATTTAGTTGCTTTTAACGCTTGCACGCTTTCTTCAATAACTTCCTTTAATTTTTTTACACTATTAGCAGTTGAATTTGTAAATGGCGCATCTACCAAATATTTAAAGTAAATATTAGTGATGGCCCTTTTATTATCAAAACTTTCTTTTAGCAATTTCCATGCTACTGAATAATTTTCTTCTGTTGCTGGAAGACTTTCTATCAATGTTGCCGCATATCCTTTCAATTTAGATTTTAATATGCGCATTTCTTGCACTGTAGATATGTTTTCGGCATCCACTAATTCATGAAATAGTTCTTTGAACATATTCCATTTCGTATAATCCCCTAAGAAGCTTGGAATTTCAATTTGAGGGAGGTTAGAAGTTCTTACTCTTATTTTCTCTTTCACTTTTTTTCAGGAGTGTTTCTATTCGGTAGTGAGTTTAATTTCTTCCTCAGCTGCCTAAATTTGTGTGTAAGTTCATCCTCCGAATGAACTTCAAAAACGAATCTTTTGCCAGATTTGAACACTTATTTACTTCTTCTGGACTCCCTGTTCCAGCAAGAAGCGCCTCAAAGTTTTCTTCCCAATCGCTTATTGCGAATCCAAAATTTATTTTTAGTATAGAATTTTTGTTCTGATTGTCTTTGAAGAACTCGTCCTCACGTTGAACGCTTTTAATTGGCATGGATTTTAACATCTCCATGCATATTTTTATGAGTTCCCTAACCTTCGGGGCATACCTTACGGTATAGTATGGGTTCCGCGACATCGTTGCCGACGGTTCCGCAAGTTGGCGATCGTTGTCTTCCAACATTCGGGACAGGTGAGTTACTCGCAGCGTCCAATCATCGACCTGCCCCCTAGTCACAGGAGTCGAGTTGATGTTTACTAACGCGTTATGTAAACCCTCAGTCTCACTCCCAATGGCTTGCTGGCTGAAAATAACTTTTTCCATTTTTCCTATGTAATCTTAACTAGAGGAACAATTTGCAAAGAACTATATATGTATGTTTATTGCTTTGTTTATGTACTTACTGCTCGTATCCGGGGTCAGCAAAATATTCAGGCAAACTCAATGATGCTGCGGTAAAAATGTAACTGACTCCACATTCTGTAGAGCCTTTATTTATAATACAATTCTTAATTCTAGGTTACATGTGCATGTACCCTGTAGGGAAAACACGAACTAGTGAACCAAATTTCTAGTTCAGTACTAGTTCTTTTTCGCCAAAAACGAACCAGTCCGATAGTAACTAGGCACGCACCAGTCCAAAAGCAACGAATTGTGGTACTTTCACTAAACTATTTTATTTCAAATTTTAAACGCAGGGAAGGTAATCATTATGAGAAAAATAATTTAAATCAGCATTTAATCATTATTTTATGAATTATTATTGAGTTTTATTTTTTCGCTCAAACGGAAATAATTATTATTTAATTTTTATTTTTGGGATTACAAATAATTATTATTTTATGATTTTTATTTTTTCGCGCAGAGATTATCATTAATTTTGAGTTTTATTCTTCCACTTAAAAATAATGATAATTTATAAAATTGAAAAGGCCATACATACGCAACCTACTGAAATTTTGACCTTAAAAGTGTGGGTCTTATTCCTCTCATAAGGGTGCGGCTACCTCTCAAAAGGATACGTCGGTAATCACGCTGGTATAGTTTTTGAGTTGCTTAATAATTATTATACTTAGTGATTCCATAAACAAAGGCCAAGATCCTGAAGGACAATTGAGAAAGGCAATGCAGTTGCAGAAAAAGAGGCATTTAAAAAAAAAAGTGCCAAAATAATTCTCAATTTCTCACTAAATTTATTTAAAAATGCAAGCCACCAGAGCTACCCTTTTTTTAAGAAAAGACAAATTAATTTTTTTTATGCAATCCAGCACAGCTACCTTAATACAATCAGTCAATAAAGTTTAGGTGCAACGAATTTTTTACAATACGGGCAACTATTTTTTAAATACTTTAGTTTTCGGTAATTTTTTATAAAAATATGGTCAATTCTACAACAAAATCCCCAAAAATCAGAAATCCAAACCATGTGCAAAATTTACGAAAATTCTGCAAAACTCGGATATTTAAAACTGTGGTTTTACGAAACCTTACAGTCTTTAGACAATTTCGAAATGGAAAGATAATATAATTATTTTGATCCCGCGGTGCTGTTAAAATAACGAATAAAACTCTTAAGAAATAAGTGCAGCTATCCTAGCACAGCTAAGCGATTAGGCAGCTAAACGGAATGTACCGTAGTTGTAATTTAAAAATTCTATCGTTACCTTAATCCACCTAATATTAATAATGGAACAAGATTTGTAGTACAGAAAATGATGATCAATATATACTGATATTAACTTATGCTGAACTGAATATTTGTATTACTGTTTTATATTTAGATTTGTTTACCCCGAACGACGTCGGGTGCTCTGCTAGTATATATATAAATAAAATGTTTTCCGTATGACGACGATGCCTGACCAAACGGCTGATTCAATTTCAATTCTGTAAAAAGCACTCCTTTGGACCTTATGCGTGGAAGGTTTTTCGATAAAAAAAATTTAAACTTTTTATTGTTGTTGCCTAAAAATAAAGAAAGATGAGACGCTAAAATTTCACAATTCCATAGAGTTTTCTGTATATTGTGTGCCACTACACTATTAAACGGCTGGCCCGATTTGGTTCATATTTGGAACATATATCAGTACATATATCAGTATAAATATAGCGGTTCTACTATCTAATAATGCTAACACTTGTTCCCCATTAATATCTAGTTGTATATATGGCCTAGAGTCTGATGCCTTATACATTATCGCAGAAATTACAAATTTACGCAACCGCTTTTCTTTGCCCAAAAATCCTTCATACGTCGTGTCGAACGAGAGATAAGTTTTGGTAAATCAGCGCAAATTTCAGCACGCCGCTGTTGGTACTTAGTAAGTCGAACATAAAACCGTCTTATGGGTCTTAATTTAGGTAAAACAGGTGGTTTGGTTGTAACCGTTTCGGGTTTCGCTAACATTATAATAGGTGCTAAATCCGAGGCTGATGATTCGGATATCCGTGCCGACGGACATCACGGTTCAAGTTTTCCGTACCTCGGTTACATTTTTGTCAACTCGGCTTGTATGTGTCTACCGCGCCACACCAATAACAAAAAACTCGTCGCAAGGGATTGATGCAGTCTTGGTATCTATGACCCATAACATCGCAGTTCCAACATTTTAAGTGCTCAGTTTTTACTTATGCAATGTCTGCTTCTCCTACTATGCCGCCTTCTTGCAACTCGCTCACGTCTTGAACTAATTCGGATATATTTCTCCTGGCCGTAAAACTACGGTAAGCATTGTTATTAGCCAAGCTATCCATGATATTTTCATGTCTATGGCATTCCCTACGTAGCATTGTGAGGTCGGCTATGTCCAGATGCAACAACACGTATCTTAGCTCAGGTTTTAGATTCCTAACAATGGTTTCTATGAGCTCTTGATCTGACATAGGGATACTCAGCCGATCGTTCATGGTAAGTATTTCGTCCAAAAATTGGTCAAATGGTTCGTTGAGTCGCTGCTTCGGTCTACGTATATTCTCTCTCCTGTCATAGTCAGTCAACTGGTCTTTGTATTTTTGTGGCAGTCCTTCGCATAATTCCCCCCAGTTCAATTGTTCGGTTTGGCGATGATGTCGCCAAAACCAAGCTTCGGCGTTATCACTAAATAACACTGAGCAACAATTTGAGGGTCATTGTCTGGGGGCGGAATGATTCCAACTCTGG
Source organism: Rhagoletis zephyria (assembly GCF_001687245.7). NCBI lineage: Eukaryota > Metazoa > Arthropoda > Insecta > Diptera > Tephritidae > Rhagoletis > Rhagoletis zephyria. The sequence goes on along the minus strand of NW_016160531.1, from coordinate 10,385 downwards.
ATGAAAGGCCAAGATCCGTATAGTTAAACCTCAAAATCGTTTTACATTCGTTGGTCAAATTTCTTTGCTATGGCCATTTTAAATTTGCAATACTACTCTTTTTTTCATTTGTTCTAAAGACACTTAGGCAAAATATTGCAAATTTAAAATGGCCATAGCATAGAAATTTGACCAAAGAATGCAAAACGATTTTGAGGCTTTATTATATGAGTCTAGGCCTTTCATCCTGCGTTGGAATTATTGCGCCCCAAAAAATGCTGTTACACAGTGTAACATGTGAACATACCGGCATAGCACATCGAAATCCCAATGCCAATTGGAAATTAAACTTGAAAGTTTGTTAGCTTGAAGGTCGTTTGGGCGTTGCAGAAGCCCTCTGTCTCGGTACTGTCGGTGCTGTGGTAAGTCATTGGTATTAAAAGGCATTTCCTGTGGCCATCTTGGATTTCCGATGTTTCGATTGCGGTCGTTATTCCTGGCAATATTCAGGTGGTCGAGAAAAGTACTCAACTCGCTTCCAATCTGCGCGTTTATCTGTTAGCGAAAACCAATAAGGGATTCCTGAATCGTGTTTCGCATTCTTGATTAGTCAAAACTTGTAGCCGGCGATTGAGCACCAGCAATCTGTAAGGTGTCGTGTCTAGTTGACCTGGGCGGATTCGGTCTAGTAGCATGCATGACTGGGTTGCGGGTTGCTTGCGTTCTAGATCGTGTTCCTGGTCGATTCATTGGTACGGCACCACCTCTCGCGCGGACTCACGTATCGCTATATCTGATAGGAGGCAGCTGCCTCAGCTGAGCATACTGGGCTTTGCAGATCTGCGACAGTTACCGGTTCCCCGCAAGTTGGACAAGAAGCATTGGTAGCGATCCATCTACGAATGCAGTGCCTATGAAAAATGTGCTTACACGGCGTCTCAACCCGGTCCTCTATCTGCCTTGCTGCTTCACTACAAATGTGCAGAGAATTTCTTCCTCTGTGTTATCAATACTCACATTGTCAAGACTAAGGGTTACAAAAAAAATTATATAAATGTTCACCGTTCGAATAGGGTCGCCTTTACTCAATTTTAAAGCGAAATTCCTTGTGGTTTAATTCAAACCCTAGAAATATATGTAAATGTACCTATATATAGTTTTCCACTCATCAAATGTTAAAGACAAAGGCCAAATTTAGAGTGTGGTTATATTCGCTGCATATGAGGGCTTACATGAGAGTGTACATATTACTACCAGTTGAATATGAAAGAAATGATGATATGACAACAAAAGACATCATAGCTGCTCCCAAAAATGTACAGATAATATGAGGTTGGTTGTAACTCGCGAGTAATCCACCGAGATGACCCAGTAAAAAAATCTCAAAAAATCTCTCTCAACTTCCAACGAAAAATAGTAAAATAAAGTTATTTAGGTCACTTTAAGTCGGGTATGCCATCGACATAAGCCAAAAGTCATCAAAATCGCCGACTAAGTGCACTAACGAAAGTAATCTCCGATACTATGCTAAAGTGTACCTGGTTCAAAATGGAATTTATCCAGTATATAAAGGTAAAACCTTTTGGCAGACATGCAAAATAAACAACCAAAAAACTATGTGGAAAATTAAACTTCTTCGGCCCCACGTTGGGCGCCATTTTATGTAATGAACCGTCTCCGTAGATTTCCACTCCGGCCGTCTAGGTTTCCAAATAAAGATCACAACGACTTCCGACTCCGAGTTGGTTTAGGGATTAAGGAGCGAGGCACTCTGCTTAGATTTACCAGCTAGACTTCAGCGTATACGGGTGAAAACTTGCTCCTACTCTGACTTTTTTCTCGGAACCATAAAACCTATCAAACACTAAACTGAATTACTATTATTAATGGGAACAAGTGCTAGCATTATTAGATAGTAGTAAAAATTAGGGATGTTGCGAATGTGGAATTTTAGACATCCGCGGATGCGAATGCGGATGCGGATGTTTAAAAGCTAACATCCGCGGATGCGGATGCGAATGCGGATGTCATGTATTTTTAAGATATAATTAAGGTGGGAAAATTAGGTGATTTAGGTAAATAAAAAATGGAAAGGTTAATAAGGGAAGAAGTCTAGAAAAAAGAAGTCTGATGAGGAGATGTGGTGATCTCCGAAATAGTGCTATAACTTCTACCGCTTAGACTTTGTTGCTTTTTCAATGTTTCCTAATAAACAATCGTGGTACAAAGCTCAATAAAAATATTAAAAATAAAAATGTTAACAAGCCACAATAACATTGACAAATACATTATTTATTTTTATTGATGTGCAATAAGTAATTACTTTTTGAGAATTTCATCGGGGCTGCAAATGTCGGATGTATCCTCCTGACTTTCATCTTCATAATCTAGCATCATGGCACAATCCTTGTTTAATCACCGTTTTTTCGAAAGAATTCTTCATCCTCATTCTTTCGGTTGTTTCGCCATTTGTCACGTCATCAGCGTTTTTCGATTTTAGTTTCTATAACTAATTTTTAATGCTTTCTTCTGTGACTGGTTAGATATACGTCTGTGCACTTGCACAATATTCCAGGAACCGAAAATATCAGTTATTTTTTCCGAGTTAAATTTGGCCTAATATTTTTTATTCCGAAATAAACGTCCTATCCGGATAATAAAGAAACCACTTATCCAAATTAAACAAATTTGGTATCATATGAAAGAGGACTGAAATATCTTTTAAACAGAAATAACGAATGAAGGTTACCAGCTCTATTTATATTTTTTTATAACTTAATACTAAAGAAATTCATGTAAATATATACCTGAACCAATGTTTTTTCTACGGTAATTAATTAACATTTTTTATTGAAATATTTTGCAATGTGTGGCTTTCCTCTTTTAGACATTTTAGTTTTAAAGCTATTCGAGTCTTCTTTCATTGGATACCAAACTTGTTTAATTTGGATAAGCGGTTTGTTTATTATCCGGGAAGTACTTTTATTTCGGAATAAAAAATACTTGGGTAAGTTTAATATTCGCATTCGCAAAAGATCCGCATTGATTTTTGCGAATGCGAATGTTAAAATTAATGGGTAAGCTCCGTGGTTGCGAATGCGAATGCGAATATTCGCAACCACCCTGGTATATATATGGTTCGCTGCTGCTCCGGTTCCAGAACCGCTATAAGGTTTGCTACTGCTCCGCCAAAAGATGTCACCGATCAAAATCGAAGTTCAGAACCCAGATAAATGCCGCAAGATGTCGCTGATGACAATTCCGAGTCCAGAAGCGGAACCGATCACAGGGTATACCGCTGATGGAAATCCGATACAAGGTGGTTTATATGTCGGAAATTGGTAAATTGTGTTGGTATACATATATGCATCCATATAGAAACGTACATACGTACGTACATACCCTGCAAAAAATGGGGCTAATCCGGGATGACTCCGGGAGCAGTCGCAAAGGAACATGCGACTAATACCACTTTTGATCTCTTTATATGGAATGAACTGTTCGCATTTGTTTGAGCATGTCCTATCAAGAGACTAATTGTCTCGACTAGGTACTTTTAAAATATAAAAATAAAAATTTGTGCCAGCTGAGATTCGAACCGGGTTGCTCAGTTTGGTTAGGCGAATACTCTCTCTGTGTGCCAACGCCGCACATGAAATTTCATTGACTAAGTACGTACATATCATTAAATTGTGAATAGTACCCGTTAGAGATGAGTTGGGGACTAATTGATCTCCAATTATACCCATAAGGGATTAGTCGAGACTAATTGACCTCCATTAGTACCCGTATGAGACTAGCTGCGACTAATTAACGCCCAATCGTACCCGATTGAGAGTAATCTCGGAATACTCTCTTTAGAGATTAGTCGCACAATTTTTTGCAGGGTACGTATATATGTATATACATATATAGATGCTCCACCCCTAGAAAAGTATGTTAATAATGTTCACATAGGTAATTATCAAATAGTTAATATATATATACATATATATGAATGGAAAGTTCTGATGTGTTGATGATAACAAATAAAATTTGATTTAAAATGAAATAAATTATAATTACTTATTTATTTTGATAATAAGAATTTTAAACATAAATGTCTGTAATTATATATATATATATATGCTCTACAGTTAGAAATATGCGTTAGAAATACAGATGCTCCACTGCTATAAAAGTGTGTTATGAACAGTGTTGCCAAACATGGGCCGTTCCTACCATAACTGGTAGGTTTTTTTTCCATTTGGTAGGTTGGTAGGATAGATTGGATTTTGGTAGGTTCCACGACACTAATAGTTATTTGCGACAAATATAAAATATGTATCTTCAAACACTTTACCAACTTTGTTTACACGAATATTTAACCGGTGAAGTCCACTATTGTCCATCTGACAGAGACTTTATTGTAAGACTTGAGGAATATCTCCAAAACTAACCTATTGAACTTTCAATATGGTAGTAAGACCCGTTGTCACATATGCGACACTGGCCTGGTGACCAAAAGCTACGCAACTAAAGGAGGTTTTCAACATTTAGGAAGCTGCATCGACTGGTCCGCGTGGCCATTACAGGAGCTATGGGCACCTGTCCAACGGATGCCATTGGTGTCATTACAGGCATTTTTCTTTTGTCTGTCCTGTTTGAAAGAGGCCTGCAGGAGCGCCCTACGACTGCCTAATATGATCAGCAAGAAAATTTGGGATCTTCGAGGTTATTTGGAGGTTCTAAAGCCATTACTGGATAATCCCGAGTTATCTTCCTACAAACCCTACAAGATCAGAGTTCCTGAAAGGGACTGCTGTGATGTGATAATAACTACGATTGACGAAAGGTCCCAAGTATGGTATACCGACGGATCAAAGATGAATGAAGAGAGTACTGGGCCAGGCGTATTTGGACCAAAATTCCAGAATGTCTGCCTATTTACGCATACCCAACTACATTCCAGGCGAAATCCTTCGCAATCGTGGTCTCTGTAGAAGGACAAATGGGGCCAAATTAAATATTATGTCGGATATTCAGGCAGGTTAAACGCTTTAGACTCTTTTAAAACGGCATCAGGCTTGTGGACAGCTGTAAAACTCTTTTGAACCAATTGAAAGCCAACTATAACGTAACGCTGTGTGGGGTTCCGGGACATGAAGGGTTTGAAGGCAACGAAAGCTGAGTCTCGCAAAGCGTGGAGCCCAAACGCACTTGCATGGTTCCTAGCCTTTAGTGAGCTGGTGGAGGAAACTCCAGAGCGTATTCTATGTGACTGCCCACGTATCATAAATACCAGACTGATATACTTCATTCAAAATTTTATTTAAACATGACGCCCTCCAAAGTGCCTAACTTCTCAAAGAGAATAAAGTCGGAGTGATTACAATTCGGGTTAAGAACAATAAATCTTCTAAGGCCGCAGCGCGTGTATTCCAGACGTAATAATAATAATATAGTCGATGTTTTTGCAAAACCGCCCATCGCCCAATTGCGAAACCGCCCATCTTACGGCACTCAAATTTTACAGGAGAGCGAAAAAACAGTTTATTCTTTGGAGGAATTGCCTTGTTAGGCGATATCTTCTCTAGCTATTATTTTACAAGTCTGTTGTTTTAATAACGATTTAACGATTTTTATGCATAAATCTCGATGCCTTGCTATTAAAAAAATATTAAAAACTTAAATAAAATTTTGGTAGGTTCTGGTTGATTTTGGTAGGAAAAAAATTTGTCTGTGGCAACACTGGTTATGAATGATCACATGGGTAATTGCTAAGTATTTAATATGTATGTATATATATATATATATATTAGGGTGGGTCAATTAAAAAAGTTGATTCATATCCTTGCGATTCTGGTACTATGGACCTTAACAAACATTTTCGCCCAAGGAACCATACCTCTAAAATCATTTTCGAGCCTGCCAAAATTTTTTGGTAGATATTTTCAAAAATACCAAATAAACGACCTCTTAGATGCATTTCAAAGACAAAAAATATTATTGAAAATGTGTATACGGGGGTTTTTTGGGTCAGAGAATCCATTTTTCGCATTCATTTTTAATTTTGATCGCCACCAGAGTGCGTTTTTGAACAATTTTTTGGATTTTTCACTTTTTTTGGGGGAAATTGACGAACTTATTGCTCAAATAGTCACATCTTTGACTTTCTAATAATTTAAAATAATGGAAAAATATTTATTTCTTTATTTTGCTTTATTTTTTTATTTTTGTTATTTTTTTTTATTTTTTTGCGATCAAAATTAAAAATTAATGCGAAAAATGGATTCTCTGACCCAAAAAACCCCCGTATACACATTTTCAATAATATTTTTTTGTCTTTGAAATTTGGTATTTTTGAAAATATCTACCAAAAAATTTTGGCAGGCTCGAAAATGATTTTAGAGGTATGGTTCCTTGAGCGAAAATGTTTGTTATGGTCCATAGTACCAGAATCGCAAGGATATGAATCAACTTTTTTAATTGACCTACTAATTGACCCACCCTAATATATATATATATATATGAATGGAAAGGTCTGATGATGTTGATGATGAGAACAAATTGAATTTGAAATAAAAGCAAGTTTTATAATTACTTATTTATTTTGATAATAAGAATTTTAAACATAAATGTCCGCAGTTATATGAATTATAGCTTTGCTGTTTATTGTAGTTATATTTAATGTTTTTTCCTAAATACATTACTAATTGTTTAGGAGGCTGTAAATTTCCAAAGCTATCGAAGTAATCAATCTCATTAACGTTTTTCCAGTAAGCTATCCAATGCGTTCCCCGACCCTTTGAACTATCCAAATTTATTATTCCACATTCTCTCTTAAATGGTTTACGTGGTAACGTGTCACACATGAATACTCCTCTAAAATTTGGAATAAATTTTGAATACTTCTTTAAGTCTACATCAGTAAGAGGTCTTCTGGGTAGCTTTATTAAGAGTTTTTTTGATATGGTTTCAAATATAATCCGAATCCCCTTTTATAAGGCTTTAAAAACATTCGTTTTCCCATTGAAATAGCTTCCATTCTATTCGCCTCGAATAACTGCTCCTTTCCAGTTTTTATAGCATTGATTGTTTTAATAATTCCTGCTGTACCGCCAGATAGACTTCCAAGTGCTCCTAATGCTACGAATAAAGGCGCTAATGGGAGAAATCCTCCAGATATAGGTAATGATATTACACGTGGTGTTTTTATTATAGATTTTTTCCTCTGAAAATATTATTTAGAACCTCTCGTGAAATTTTTATGGCATCTTTTAAGTTATCACTTTTCTTTTAACTTTGTTTAGCACTTTTTAAGGCATGATTGAAGAGCTGATAACCAGTTTTTCCTCCCACTTTTTTAGTTTTACTATAAGCGTTCCCCATACCGAATTTCGTTTTTGTCTTCACTATATTTATAACTAACCAAGCATTTTTTTCTCATTAAGATTGCTATCCTTCGCTTTAACTCTTTCCCAAGCCTTGTCAATTAATTTTTTATCAGCAATATGTCGGTTATCTAAATCTTTATTATATAAATATGATATATCATGTTCTCTCCAAGCAGTGTCAAGTAGATTAATCCCTCGATCTCCTTTTACTAAAAGTTTGCGTAGTTTCGTTCGAGGTCCACAAAATTGAAAGCTAGGCAAATGAAGTTCAATATGAAAATTATTAATTATATTATTTATAAAATCTTTTCCAACGACTAACAATTTATGAATAAACCTTTTTAAACCTAAAATAATATTATATTTAAATAAACGCTGAAGTTTTTTAATAAATCTATGGTTCTATATAATTAAATTTTAAATTTCTAAATACTAATTCAACAGTTAATTTATATTCAAATACAATATTATTATATGATTTAGAATAAACTTCTTTATCATACATCGCCTGCCTATTTTTTCTATCATAATACTTTAATTTAGTCTTCTAAATATCTAAACCCCTTCTTTCATATTCATGTTGGTTTTGATGTTGCTCCATTATGTATTCCTCAATTTCCCCGCCACAAACTGTTAGAAATTTTCCGTTTTCATCCTCTTCATCCCATTTTTTGTTAAATAAAGCATGGGCTGCTCTGACTGGGATGCCCAAAACCTGTAACCGGGGACCCTCATCTTCATCTTCAATACATATATAAGGGTTTTTCATGTCTTCAAAGCACAACATCTCCAATTCGAAACCGAAGTTGTACTCTCCATGATGCTCGCTATTGACGATTCGATTGATTCCAGGCATGATGTGTTTATAAGTATCTTTAAACAAAGTAATAATTTCTAATGTACAGTATTAGCTTATTTATACACATTTCATAACTATATAAAAATCATTGAGGTAAACTGTTGATAAAGAACATATTTTAAATATACACATATTTTAGTAATCTATTTTATACTTCATAATTTGATTCAATTAAAATGTGGAATAATCTTGATCTCAATGTTGCTGACAAAGAATTATTTATTTATTTTTTATTACCCTATTTAAATTTTATAATATGATTTAAATCAAATGCTAATATTATAAATTGCCTTGATCTTGATTTCATCATCATTGTTTGCCTAATAAGTATATTAACGCCAAGTGGACGATAACGAATCCCACATAAACATATAAAAAAATGCTTATAAAAGTGTGTGTATATTTAAATGTTTTATTCACCTGGCATTATTCATTCATATATTGCTGACTTAGTGAGAAAAGTTGTTAAGTATACTTTTTATGAAAACTCATATTTTGACATAGAAAGCAGGAGGTATTAATAATGGTGACAGGTAATAAGGTCAATGGAAATAAGGTCAATTGACTTTATTTCCCACCCTGGTGCGAAATAAAGTCAATTGACATTATTACCTTTTCAAAAGCGAAATAAAGTCAACAAAAATTTGGAAATAAAGTCATTGACGCTATTTCCTCATTCAAATGGAAATAGCGTCAACAATGCTTAAAGTATGTCGATTCATAGAAAAAAATGTTGTTCTTACAATAAACATTGCCCCGTAAGTGTTGTTTTTTAATAGATGAAAAAGGCTTTTGCCAAATCCTCAGTGTTGTGATATTAATCCACACACAATCATGAACTACCACCAATTGATTCTATTAAAAAAAGAATTTAAATTACGAATATGTAAAAACACGATGCGAAAAACTAAACGCCTGCGCACAGCTGGAATACGAGAAATATTTGAAGAAAGAGTGGAGAAATGATCCATAACTTGCAAAACATTTTTCGTTTCTACAAAAATAAAGCGAACACTATTAAATTGAAGAAACAGTACATGTCCAAAAACCCCGGAGGAGCACTGAAAGAATTCTGTGTTTTAAATTAGCATACTTTGAACGAATTCGGAATGTCTAAGGTGAAAAAGAACCCAACCTTTCTATAAGGAAACAATTATAAAAAAAGAATTTTCTTACACTGTATTTATGTCTCCGCCAGAAGTCATTTAAAAGCAGCTAAGCAGAACGACGACACTACTTATTAGATGGCACATTCAAAGAGCCAATGTGCCAAAATGCGGGTATAAACAATTATTGATTATTTAATATCGGAACCGAGATCATATAAGTTAATTGATTGGTTTTCACACACTTTTGAAACACAAATTATATGCTTTTTTACTGCAGACAAGTTGTTGCCCCAAAAACCCAGCAGAAATCTTCCAATCAGGGCTGCCAACTATCCTTAGTTATGAGGTGCCATATTGAGGATAAAAAAGTGCCAAAATGTGCCAAAGATAAAAATAAAAGTGCCAAAAAATGTGTTATTCCTTTTAATCATTCACATTTATCAATCAAATAAAGCCACATTTTCAAAACAAAAGTGCAATGATAAAATAAGATAGACCAGTTTAATGGCCTTTATAAATTAGAAAATTTTAGTAGAGAAAAAGAAGTGCACGCAAAGGATTTCACAAAACTGAATTGAAATGTTATTTTTTTTACAAAAGTGCCATTTTGGCACTTTATGCCAAATTGAAAAATTAAGTGCCATTTGAAGTAAAATAGGGACAAATGGCACGGTTTGAGCCAAGTTGGCATCCCTGCTTCCAATAACTTACAAATATAAAATGGTGAAATATCGAGGGCTTGAATTCATTAATACCCTCTATCTGCAATTTGCACAAAAACTAATTTGTGATTTTAGAAACCATCTGGGACTTATTACCTGTCGTTAAATAAGGTAACATTAATATCACTGATGACAGTTAAAGCTTAGGTGGATTTTTATATGAGAATCTCATCTTTGTGAAAAATGTGCAGATAGAGGGTATTATTGAATCGATGTTTAAAATATATAAAAATTTTATTTCAACGTATACAAAAAATAAATCTACCTACGTTACAGCACGGCGGGAGACGGGGAAGGGGGCCGGGGGGCCGCGGCGTAGCGTGACGTGGTGTGCGCGGCG
>NW_016160530.1:33088-63157 GCF_001687245.7 Rhagoletis zephyria | reverse complement strand
AGTTATAATACCCTTGTGCACAAGTGCGCTCGGGTATAAAAATTTGCATGAAGTCAGTTTACGGCCGACAAAAATTGCTGAAAGTATTCAACTATTCAATTAGATCTTTTTTAACTATATTGAAATTATTGAGCTTTGTATAGCTGCTGTTTCGGAGTTCACCACATCTCCTCATCAAACCTAAAAAACCTAATCGTGGTACAAAGCTCAATAAAAATATTGCAATTGAAATTTTCTAGTTTTTTGTTCAAGCAAATCTCTATTCATATTATGAAGCTTATTTCAGTTAGTTTTATTGCTTTGACCACTCCAAAACACTTAAATGTCAAGGCGTGACAACTCAAGCAGTATTTCCACTCATCAATTTTTCAATAAACACAAAGCTAGAATTTCTTTATTACTTTCGCCAATTTAAATACATCTGCTTATTTGCATTTGCTGCTTATATTTAAGTTATCGTAAAAGCAAAGTCCAGCTCGTTACAGTTTAATCGTAAATAAAGCGAATTTTTCAGTTATTTCGAATAGCTATTCCTTTAATTTCTTTGGCAAGTGAAGTGATTATTTACACGCTGCTGCCCAAAACTTATTTAATGATTTCATTTTATTTTATTTACTTTTGTATGCTGAGTATATCTTTTTACCAAAGTATCTTTTTCCACACTTTCCTTGGAAGATGAAGCCAATAAGTGTAGAAAAGCTAAACTAAAATGTATTTAGCATAGCAAAAGAAAAGCAAATTAAAGTAAAAATCTATAAAAAAGAAGAAAAAATTTTACAGAAGGCCAAGTTCCCACATTTATATGTATACCTACGTAAATAATTAGCTGCTGTAAATAACGTTGAAAACCAATTTCCATATTCAATTTTCTTAAGTGCTAACAGTTTAATATTTGCATTTATATCTGCTTTAAATACAATTTTTGCGAGCGGCAGATACCACTGAATTGAAGCCGCAAAGCATTTGAGAAATGGCTGAGCTATTCTGTAAGCAACATGCTTTTAGAAATGTTTAAATCACTAATAAAGATGTAAATTAATTGTTAAATAGCTAATAGAGTGTTCACCGATCTTTGCAAACCTCCGTTGTGTTAAGTTTTACCAAAGCTCATCAAACATAGTGATTCAAATGCTCACCTAATTATTTATTTACATAAATGAAAATATAGCAAGAAGTTTGGTATGTCATCAGCTGACTTGTAGGGAAAACCTACAATTACAAGCTGCCGACTTTGGAATGTTTACTTGGCAACATTTCTCCTTTTTTTTTGGTTTCAGAAACTAAAGGACTTTTGGTAGTTGATGTTTCTGTGCTACCACTTTTCCATTAAAATAGAAAAGATATTGGTATTTTAAGAATTCTTAATACGCCTTACACGAATATTTCTTACAAGTAATTTTAATTTTATATATTTATATATGTCCTTATGTATGCAATTAATTTGAGTGCGTTGACGCTGAAGCAATGTTTTGTTGTGAAATTTGTGTGCGTAAATCGGTTTGCTAAAATATTGAAATTTGTTCCACTGGAAAATAGTAAAAAAAAAGCTGCATAGCTGGCGAAAATAAATAAATAGCTCATAGAGCCAGTACGCCTTCACAAAGCTCTAACAGGGGATCACAAGAACCCAATCGATACGCTAAAGCACGGGAGCTACATGCAGTATCTGGGTGAGACCCGAAAACTCTTGCTTCTCATTTATTTCCTGGGCTGTACATCAGTTCACTGTAGTAGACCAGAATTTGGCGCTCCAACAACCACTTTTGGAAGAGAACAAAGGCCGGCTTCAAAGCTTACCAAAGTAGGACAAGTGCAATGGGCTTAATAAACATTTTACTCATACAAATCGCTATGACAAGCTGGAATCTTACATGTCTACTTTGACAGGTAATAAGTAACATATCCCCTGTTCTATATAAACTTTGAGAAGCACCGCTCTTGCTCGGTTACATTCTAAGCAGATGATCTCAGGTTAAGTTCGTATTTTTACCAAGCCCGCCTATACTTAATTTCTATCCAGGAAACAGATGGGGTACCAAAAATTGTGCACTGGGTGTACACAGCTACCCATACCTACTTATGGGGCACTGGTATGGTGGCCTGCCCTTACTGAGCGGAATTTACGGTATGTACATTAAAAATAATGTATTCGCGAGAACGCAGGTGAATATCCTCTCGGATAGCCAAGCGACCATTCAGACACTATCTTTTACATCTTTTGGACCTCAACTAGTAGATAACTGTAGGGGAGAGCTGGCCCCGGACATAGGGACAGTTACGGAAACGAGGCAGCACACGAATTAGCAGGGAGACTAAAGTAAAAATTACCGAAATTTATCACTCGAAGGCCAAGCAGAGATGTTTCCGTACAGGATCGTACAGGATTACTCGGAAGTTCTGGGTGTCCTACGACCCACAAAGATGATACATTCAAACTTAACACATTGGATACAGGGCAGTGTCCCTTTGGGGTACTTGATGAATGGATTGTATTGCCCTTCGATAAGTCCTGTCGCAGTTGCTATAACCCGAACTCAGAAGAGACAGTCTAGCAATTCCTGCGCGAGTGTTCATCCCAACAGGGCTGTACAATATCTATGAGTGCAGCTGCCTCTCTCTGTATGACGTAATGAAATTTATTATAGCCGCCGAATGGCTGTAAGTTGCACAATGAATCAATTAGGGTATTCACAGTTTACTTCTAAAGTTAAAAGGTGGTAACTTTAACAAGATAACATACTCGAACTGTGAGCAACCCTTACGTTTAAATAAAGTATTAAGTTGATCAACAATACCACGCATTGCTAGACCGTTTGCCTTTCACGCGTTTGTGTTTAGAGAGCATCAACAAACCACATACATATTTCCCTCTATTCTCTCTTCTCTTTTTTATACTCAGCTAGCACAGCGCAAAAAAAAAGAACTTTTGCCAGCTTCAGGCAGGCGCAAAGCGAAACTTATGTACAAGCTGCGCAGCCAAGAATGATAGAATACAAGATTGCGCCGATCAGAGAGGATTTTTGAGAATAACTTTTGTGTGACGTCACACTGGTGCAATTACGAGAGAGAAATGCCAAAACGTGGGCAAGAATGGAAGAAGAAAAAATGTTGCAAGGAAAACGTAAACAAGTTGCACCAGTGTGACGTCATGCAAACAACGATTCTGTCAAATTCGTTAAGAGAGGAATAGCGGTCCGAGATCGGCGCAACCTTTGTATTCTCTCAATCGTGCAGCGCTGCGCCCAAAGCGAAATTCACGTATGTATGTACAAGCAGCGATTGATGCCAGTTTAACACAAAACATAAACATGAGTCAAGTCGAGTAATTTTACCCAAAAGTGTTATCTCAAATTAGTATGGGAACCAACAACAAACAAAGTTACCACATGGTAAAATGTTTTAAAGTTACCAGGTGGCAAAATTAACACAGTAGATAATATAGAACTGTGAGCACCCTAAATATGGAAAGCTTGCTAATTGCTTATCCCCAGGGTGACAATTTACTTAAACAAAGCAACCAACCGATTCCTGATTCGGGCAAAATCTAAATAAGAAAACAAAAATTTCTAAGAGCGGTCGCCCCTCCGCAGGCAATGGCGAACCGTCGAGTGTATTTCTGCTATATAAAGGCTTTTCATAAAATCCGTTCGGCCGTTCTGGGGGTGACGTACAACTGTAGGTCCTGCCGTTTAAATATCGTCCGCACAGCCTGTGACCGCCTAGTATTTAAATTTCTTTTTGTCAAAATATTACTCGCTGGTTAAGGATCCTCCAGATTGTGGAGAGTGGAATTAATGAGCCCTCCCTTGAAAATTTTTCTGCCACCTCCTCGCCACGTTACACAAAAGACAAGTGAAAACTGAATTGCTTCCTTAATAATAGAATTTCAACATCTGGCTTTTTATTGTTATTAATCACTTTGCGTAATATTTTTCATCAAGAAGTGCAATTATTTTAGAATGCTTCAATAGGCTTTTTAGGACGTACTCAATGCACCATTTTTTACTTTGCCATCTATGTATTGTAGCTCCTTTTGGTGCGGCAAACATAAGCCTATTCTTACATTCATTTGCTCTTTTCTAAATGATTTTTTGTTTAAATACATACATATATGTATAAGGAATTTATAAGGATGTACATTCATTTGTTTTTTTTTTTGTTTTTTTTTTATACATATGTGCATATGTACTACATTTTTTTTNCAGCTCCTTTTGGTGCGGCAAACATAAGCCTATTCTTACATTCATTTGCTCTTTTCTAAATGATTTTTTGTTTAAATACATACATATATGTATATTTATAAGGATGTACATTCATTTGTTTTTTTGTTTTTTTTTTATACATATGTGCATATGTACTACATTTTTTTTCAACCAACTCATTCGTTTATTTACCTCCTACACGGTCTGGTAATTTTTATGAATCTCTCTAGCTGATGTCACAGCCTTCATACATACATATGTACATATATAGTAGACTCGGACACTTGACGCCGTTATACGCGTCCTTTACAGGGATTTACTGCATGGCAATCGCACTGCGTCTGCCCACGCTTGATGGCACTTTGTCAACCGAAATGCTTAACTAACACACATTTGCATAGCGCTTTTGATAAATGAGCACATTCATTCTTGTCCACACTCTCCCTCATACATATGTATGTACATATGAACTTATATATAAGNTTACATAGTAGACTCGGACACTTGACGCCGTTATACGCGTCCTTTACTGGGATTTACTGCATGGCAATCGCACTGCGTCTGCCCACGCTTGATGGCACTTTGTCAACCGAAATGCTTAACTAACACACATTTGCATAGCGCTTTTGATAAATGAGCACATTCATTCTTGTCCACACTCTCCCTCATACATATGTATGTACATATGAACTTATATATAAGCAGTGTTGCCGCGCATAATTTTTAGTGGTAGCTAAATTCCTTTAAAAAAGGGGCTAAAAAAGATCTAAAAAAGGTCGCTGTCGCTAAAAATGGTAGCTAGAATTTTTTACTTACATATACATATATAAGTATACACGTAAACATTTTCAATAAGTAATGGTATATAAAAACAATGAACTCTGGAAAAAAAGCTAATATTTTATCCAACCAAAAACCTTTTTGTATAAAAGGGGAAACATACGACACCAGCTTGCTGGTTCCAGCAAGTAATTGTACCTACCTTACCAGCATGCTGGTACAATATTTATTTCTTTAAAAATGAGGTCGAGGAAAGATCGAAATGATTAGAGCCGAAATTTCAAAATAATTCTAGCATTTGGTTAAGCATTGTTTTCTTTGTAATTCACAACTGCAATATCGTGAACGTAATCTTCCACAAACACGGCTTTGAGTCATATAGTGCAAGAAATATCCGCCAAAAAAATGTTTAATTAGAAAATTGAGATAATTTCACCACTCACGACACCAGTATGCTGGTACAATCACACCACAAGAACATACACGGTCAATCGACTTGATGGGTCGTTTAACAAATTTAGCATATTAAGGGCCGTGAACTTATCTATTTTAAACTATAGTTAAATCGTTAACAGATAAGTTAACAGCCCCAACACTTTTACAGTATGTATGGATAAAAGCATAAGGAGCATACAATACATATATGTATATATATCAGTCTTTCTTAGTTTAAAAATTCATCTCTTACATAAATGCAAAAAAAAAAAAACAAATTAAGCATATAAAACTTTTTCATGCCAAGTATGAATAAATTCTAAAAAGGGCTAAAAAAAGGGCTAGGGGCAATTTTAAATTTATGTGGCCAAAAAAAATATATGGTAGCTAAATCTAGCCACCAAAGGGCTAAAACGGCAACACTGTATATAAGCTCAAAATAGACATGTCTTCCGTTTTATAGGTGTAAAAACACAATAGAGCATTTTTGCAATGAATATGATGGTTCTCTACATTGTTTGATTATTTATGTTGTTGTTGCTATCGTTGTTTGTGCTCGCTGCTTGCTTAGACATCTATTTAAATGACAAAAACAATGCACTCGTTGTTGTTAACTTTATTTCCGGTACTTGCACGCGCCATTCCTTTCGTTTGTCTGTTTCCATAGTAGTCAACACAAATTGTTGCTGCTCTTCCGCTGTTGCGCCTTTTATGGGCAACACTCACATTGCAAAATATTATGCCACCGCGCCATTTATTGTTGCAGTTTTTTTCTTTTGCTTGCTCATTTTTGGAATTCCACTTTAGTTCTATTTCCGTTCGTCTTGCTCATTTATCTTTTTTGCTTTTAGAGTCTCATCTTTATATATATTTCTTGTCCAGGGGAAAAGACCTATACCGTTCGCCCGAACTTCAAGAATGAGATGTCAAATTAAAGCGATTTATACATAGATTTGCAAAATGGTTTTAGATTTTCGAAAAAAGCTGCCACCTGTTGAAAACTTAAATTCAAATTACTTAATAATCTAGGCCATCAAATCCGCACCGTTCGTTCGATTTTCCAGCCATGGACTGTAGATGTGCATTAATGTTTTACTTTTTTGAAAAGAGTTGCCACCTTTTAAAAAATGTTAATCAAATTATAAAAAAAAATAAATAAATAAATTATGACAAACTCTGTATCAAACGAAATTGTTTTGAAAAGCTTTGTTTCTTAGCTGAACTAAAGGCGGGTTTCCAACTGTTTAAAAATAATATAAGGTAAGAAAAATATGTATCACCATATGGGTGCCAAACGAAAGGGGTTTTAGAAAGTAGTAGTTTGAAACTATTTTTAAGAGGGTTGCCACCTGCTTGAAATGTCGAATTTAGTTTACTTATACACAAGTTGTGTGAAAAGCAAAAAATGGATGTCAAAGGTAGCAGTGTTAAAAAACCTTTAGTCTGAACGCTAAAAATATTATTGAGATTCTGGAAGATGGTTGCCACATCTTTTGCAGTAGCTTAAAACTTGCACTTTGTTATACTAAAGTAAATGGGCTACAAGAATTTTTTTTAATTTGTAATGCAGTCATTTTACCCAACTTCGGTGTAAAAAGAAATTCATAACTCAAATTATTGTAGAGTGCACCCCATAATACTATACTTGAATATAACAAAAACCATATAAGTTCAAATTTCTAACTTTGTATAAAAATTATAAAAATTCAACTAAATTGAAATTGATCAATATTTATTGAGTTATCGAAATTTATCGAGACGCAGTAACTTAGTTTGTCGAAATGTACCGATAGTTATCGAGTTATAAATATTTATCGAATTAACGAAAGTTTCAAGTTAATGAAATTTTGTTTTATATGATAATTATTGAATTATCAATATTTATTAAGGCTCAAGGGATTAACGAACTTCATTAAGTAGGCGTGATGCATCGAGTTCTTTCAAACTATGAAGCAATCGATATTTATTGATTATCGAAATATGTTGGTTTAAGGTATCGGCGTTTTTGGAATTAATTTTATGCAGCTCTGGAAACGCTAAGTTATCCAAATTCAGCTTTAGTTATCGAAATCTGTAGAGCTGTCGAATTTTATCAAGTTATCGAAATTTGGAGTCAAATTTGGTATCAAATTGTCAAAATTTACCGACTAACTGAATCACCCAGTGTAAAAACAAAAATTGAAGTGAACCTACGATCCAAGTGTTTTATAAGTGCTTCGAACCACTAAACCGAATCGCATCGATTTTGAAGCGATTGGTATACCTGGTTTCTATGGTTTCGCCTATTTAATAGTTTAGCATAACTGATGTACTACAATTCCGCCAGCAAGTACAATAAACCATCCGTACATGTAAATGCAAACTTACTAACACCAATGAAATAGCGGTAACCGTGATAATCTGCGGTTGTACTTAATTGAAATTTCAAGAACAGCAATTTACATTTGTTGTATATACATGTATGTATGTATGTACATTAGACCACGTCAAAAAATAAATAAAAAATCCTGCAATGCGAGCGTAATAAAACTAAAATGTTTAGTATTTGGTACAGTAATGATTCTCCATGAATCTCCTCGCTCTAGGACATTTCTAAGAGGCACCACGTCGAGCCTTTAGTTTTCCGATAAGAATTCCACCTAAGAAAATGACCATTTTGAGGTCAATATAATTTGCTGGGATCAATGAAACCGCTCGAAAATGCAGGCTCAGATTATTTAAATTTCTAAATTATCCTTTTTGAATCCCTTATACAAATTGGGTCAAATCTAGTATATACCAAACAATTTTTTGGAATTTAAGAAATCTGAGTATGCACAGTTTCTAGCGTTTTAATTGATCCTAGAAAGTTATATTGACCTCAAAAGGAAAGAACTTATTTTCTTGGGGATAATTCCTATGAAAACTAAAGGCTCGGCGCGGCAGCTCTAAGAATTGTTCTAGAGAGGGGAGATTCATGGAGGATCATTACTATACCGAATGAAAAAATTTTAGTTTTATTGTGGTCGCATTGCAGGATATTTTTTTTTTTTTTTTGACTTGATCTAAAGTAGCTACATATTTATATATTCACACTTAAACCGCTAAATTCGCGTCGGCGCATAAGTTTATCACAGCGGCTAAACCACTGCAGCCGTGGTGAGTAGCGGATTATACTTACTTACGCGAAATAAGAACAATTAATAATTTTTCTTAAGCTTTTCCCTACCCCCCAAGCACGGTGAGAAATTAAGCGCAAATACACATAAATTCAAGTAACTCTCTCATAATCCCTAAAAGTGGCTTATTCATATACAATTTTTAATTTAAAATATTTCATTTTTCGCTTCTAAAGCGACTTAAATTTAAAACAAAGAACGTAAAAAAACGTAGCGAAAATAAAAAATGTTTAATACATTTGAAATGTGTATGTATGCTTTAAAGCAACCCTATGGGAAACGGACCAGTTCGGTAGTTGAGAATTTATAAACGTGACTAGAGTACGATAATACGTTACGTTATAAGACAATAATAATTAATAATTAAACAAAAACTAATATCAAACAAAAATACAAAAAAATTATCAAATAAGAAGGAGTACGTAAAATTAGATTCGATTAAAAAATAATAATTATTAAAAAAAAAACAATTTTTAAAAATTTAAGAAGAACCTAAAAATTTAAGGAAATAAAAAAAGAATACCTATTTTTCTTTCTAAAACTATAAAATCTAGAAATTAAAAGAAAATGAAAGTAACAAACTAAAAAAAACTAAAAAAATAACACAAATTTCAAAAAGTAACTGCAATTAAAAAAAAAATCTCTTAGCACAATTAAGTCTAAAAATTAAAAGAAAATTTAAATAGAAAACTGAAAAATAAATAAAATAGGTTTTTCAAAATTGATCGGAGTTAAACTAATATTCTTTTTAGAAGCATAACAATCAAACCATCAAAGAAAATCAAGTTAAAAAAATAAATAAAATAAACTTAAAAAATACATAAAATAAGAGCCTAAAATGTAATTAAATAAAAGATATAGACAACCTTTTTTAAACATAAAAAATCTAAAAAATTATATGTATTAAAAAACAAAAAATAAAATAGTTTAAAAATAAACCAATAAAAATCCGCTGCGCCAGTACGCACACTCGAATCTCTCGATGGGCACGTCTGTGCTTGTCCCACACGGCCATTACGGATGGTGAATGGGAGAGCTTTTTTACTAAGACTTTTCTGCTTGATTAAGAAACGTTTTTCGAACTAAAGGCTTTTTACTAAATATCTTAGCAAGAATCGTCCTGTTAGTTAGCGATATGCGCTTTTAGAAAGTAGTAAACTATTTTTGTAAAAGCACCACATTTCACTGCTTTTGAACAGGTGCACATCTAGCTACTATAGAACTGCTTCGTTTATGGCAATAAAGATCTAGTACGGATCTTGAAATTTGGTACACTAATTCGGGTATTCCTGCAGGGAAACTACTTTCGTTCACATACTTATACCCATACAGGTATGTACAACTTAATTTTGTTAGTTTATTGTAAAAAATATACGTTTTTATTATGTATTGTTACCAACAAAAGTGGAAACATTAAAACCCCTTTTTATTAAAATTCATAGAGATAAAGAAGTTCACAGCTTTTTTCATTGTGCTTTTGTCAGCGGCATTCGTAGTCAGCTAAAGCTAGAACAAAAGCTGTTTGTTTGCGCGTATTTTATGCAAAATTTAATGCTTGGCGCGGGCTATACTTCTGATGCGATGCACTTTTTATACCCAATGGATGAATCTCTAACACCGTCGCTGAATAAGATTTCACTTATCTATTGACTGATAGCGATGGAAAGCTTCAACTAACTTAGTATAGATAAGTGCAAATTAAACCATAGCTTTATATTACAGACTGAGCAACTCCGACTTTCCAAGTATGTATGTGTCTGTACATATATCACTCATCAGCTCTTCCTGTCGGCACTTTCGCGTATGAGTTTATTGCAGTTAAATATTATGCGAAAAAAAAATCTACCACGATTTCTATTGTCCGCCAGGTAACGTATTGCAAACTTTGTCTGCTTTAATGACAAGTCGTCGGTGGACTATGCAAAAAAAATTCATAATTTTCATGCTGCTCGGAATATGTTTTTGTGTGTAATTGTAAAACAATTGAATACTACAGCATATGAAAACGAAAGCGGAAAAAATTTCCATTTTAGCGAACTAATGAAAATTATGAGTAAATCTGAATGAATAAACAATTACTTAATGAACAGGAGTTTTAATTTCCTATGCATGTAATGTACAATTTTTAAACTAGCAGCAAATCTCATTGAGGTCACATCCACTGTGTAGCAATTAAAAAATTAGATTTTCAATCGTTTTTATTTTAATATCTGTTTAAATGCATACATTCAAAATATATCTACAAACGGAGACGAAACCACATTGAGAGCTACAAAACACCAATGGATGTAGCCCGAGAATTAATAGATTGATGTACGTCATGATATTACACCCTTTATAAATATATAGCTTTGGTCTCAGAAAGCGTCTGGCATGTGTTTGCGAGGAGTTTGGGAGCAGTGCGGACTTACATTAGCGACGTTAGAGGTGGAGGTAATTCTACGGCTGCAGCTTCTACATTAAACCATAGAGCAGGCATCAGAAATAGTTTTGGCTTAGGAAAAATCGTTTCATCCAGGAATTTGTAAAGAAGTCTGCAGATAAATACCCTGCATTGGTACACAGACGCGCAGTGTGTCGTGGTGTGGAATAAGCTAGGTGGAAAAAATTCATTTCGGGACTTCTAGAAAATGTTAACTTATTAACATAAATGGTATATTGAAAGTTCTGACTGAAAAATTTTAGTATGTCCTTCATTCTACTAGGGTTGCGATAGTTTTCAGAAATCAATATTGTATATGTACATATCGCACGTCGAAAATTTCAACTTACATTTAATAAGCTTGTTAAGGAGGATATGCTCGAAGATGGTGTGTCTTTTGATACACCAATTTTATGAATTGATCCAACTTTGATTGCGTTTTCCCACAAAATTGAAATTTTGAAATAATTATGTATATTTATTATTAAACGTGCGATATATGTATTCTAACAATTTGTCTGTGCTTTTTGGTGGAGACTATAATTTTTTGCTAAAAATTTTTCGATATTTACCAACTTCGATACTTAGCAAATATCATTGAGTAAAGAAATGTTAATTCCATTTCCGCAGTCTCTTAGGCTACAGTTACTATGCATGCGTTTAGGAAAAAAAACACACACGACGAAATTGTCAGAACAAAATTTCGTCAGAATACGTATGCACAGTAACCGTAGCCTTAGATTGCCTATCCAAGGTAGCTTAAAAATTAAGCCTTTTCCCAGGCCTCGGCGCACAGTGTCGCGCGATATTTCATGAAAAAGATTTAAACTTTTCGAAATTGTTTTGTAATATATTCAGTAGTTTTTACTACACACAAACCCGGATTATGAATTAATTCAAGAGTACCGTTACTTCGCGAAAGTGTCAAGAACTAAATGAATTTTGACTGCGCTTGAAAACTTTAGAAGACAATTAAAAAACATATATCCGAATATATGAGTGATTTTTTCGGAATTTGTTTCCAGTTATGTTAGCTTCCAAATCAAGACTAATGAGAATATTCGCTGAGGTTCGCTTCATAGCTTTTTCCTATTTTTTAGTGACTGCTTAAATACATATACATGTATGCTCATATGAAATCTCTTCAAAATCAAATTAAATTTATACTTTACTTTGCCCAATCATTTGCGTCAGTTTGGTGTGTATTGTGGGCGTGGTAGTAAACAATCTATATAGATAAAATTTTGCATTTTGACTTTATTTTGATAATGTAAGCTACCTATCAAATTTTGTCAAAATCGGAGCACATTTAGTATATCCGTCCACTAGTGTGGAGGGCATGGCAGCTACTTAATTTTCACCATATTGAAAATTTCTTCTATCCGCAGTTAACGAAGGCCTTATAACAAATTTCAGCGGAAGCGCGGTACGATTACTATTTTTGGGCGCAGCCTATATGGAGTTACGACACTGTGCAGCGGCATAAAGAAACGCTGAAAGTGTCTAGAAAAGTTTATTTAGCCCTGATATGAATAACTGACGGAACCTTGAAGCGGTTACAACCGGTTGCTTAGATAATATCTAAAAATGAATTTCCTGCTTTTCCGCCAACATCCATTCATATTAAGCATTGGTCTGTTTTCGATACTGATTCAGCTGAAAATATGGCGCACATTGTTAGCTTTGTGGCTACTAATTTAATGAAAACAAACAATTATGAGCATCGAGTGCCAATACTTCTACATGCAAACTTAAGCTCCCAGATATTCCAGCATGATTGCATACATGAAAACCCAACACAAAACTTGTAGAACTGCGAAACAACATCTCGATTGCCATTATTAGCTTGTTGGCCATAATACACATCTACGTATTTGCGTAGGTACATACATATGTAAGTATGTAGGTAAGCGAATGTTAGTCCACGTTTCTCATTATGACCACACAAAGCCGCTCCTTGCCAGTTAGAAAATATACTCATGTGCCCACTCACATTCGTTTTTCGCTATTCAGGCGCACATGCGTTGATTCGCCCACATCACATTTTCATTCATTGATGGCCATTTCCATTTATTCGCTGCATTTGCATTTTTGCATTTACATACATACATATGTACACACATACCCTGCAGGAAAAGCTACCAGTTGTGAACCAGAATGCTACCAGTTTGCGTTTCAGCCCAACTAGTTCACGTTGTATCCTTTTTCAATGTTAGCGACTGGTATTTTTAACATGGCGGTGTCATAGGAGATGTCAATTGTCCGCTCCTGCATCAGCACGCTACCAGTAGAAATACTACTGCATCGCGGCGCTGCAACAGTGGCAATGGTCGACAGAGTAAAGTTTTGGCACGCCAAATCAAGAGATCCGAGTTCGAATCTCAGTGAGCGAAACTTTTTTTTTGCTTTTTTTATTTGTTTATTTTTTTTATTTATATCTTTTGTGTAATTTTTAAATTTATTGTTTTAAAAAGAACAAAAAATTATTTATTTTATTTTTTTTATGGTATTTGAGTATTTAGGTTTTTTCCAAATCGAATTAAATTTATGTACAATTTTTATTTTATATTTAAATTGAAATAATTATTTAAACTAATTTACTTACTGTACTTTAACAACCTCCACGCGCACTCGAACCTGAGATCTCAGAACCAGAATCGGTAGTCTTCACTCGACGCCACAGCCGACATTTGTGATGAAAGCAATTAACCACGTTTTAGTTTTGGTTATGCCTATTCAAAGACAGATGTCGCTGATCGCATAAGTTGTTCGAAATCGCCGAAATGGTAGGCCGTCGCTTTAGCACATACTGGTTAATGAACTAGTAGTTATACTCTCTGGTTTGGCATTTCACTGCGGAGAACTGGTATAATTATAGTCCATGACGAACTGGTATGACTCTCCCATTTAATACCAGTTTTCGAACTAGAATTTCTACCAACTAGTTTACTTTTTTCTGCGCGGAACTGGTATAATTATGGTTCATACGAACTGGTATGACTTTTATCCTTAAATAATAGTTCATTAACTGGAATTTGTGCATACTGGTTTAGCTTTTCACTGCAGGGTAGCTACCAGTTTACAATTTTCCTGTTTTAGCATTACACTATCTACATATGTATGTAGGTATGTAAACATATAGGTATAGTGTGTATAATTGAAATAGTAGTCAGCAACATGTATCTAAGTAAAGAGTTGCTTGCAACGGTTCTTACTTTTGTTGGTCTTATTGCATTTGTCCCTTTTGCGTATTAATTGCAATTCTAGCTACAGCAGGCTACATAAAAGCTCTAAAATTGAATCACTACCAAGCAGATGGGACTGATGTAACCATACGTCAACCCACAATACGCTGATTTGCTGGTAATTATGCTTATATTCGTACACGCAGCGTTGGCGAAATGTAGAATGCGCCATTAGCAAAAATCTCCGATATGTTAGGGCACGCAAAGCATAGTAGTTTTAATATGTATATGTGTATGTATGTATACGGTGGGAGGATTGCAATTGACAGAGGTGCACGGCGCTGTATTTCGCTAGTGATGCATTCCAAAATATGTAGATACCCGGCAATGAAAACGCAAGCTCTGAGTTCTAGTTAAATAATTGAGTGGTGCAATACCGTTGCGTTTTTAAGCTCCCAAAGAAAGCTTATTTAAAGGCTTGGTGGAAAATTTACATGCTACATAACACTAAGGCGAAACTTATTCCACCTTACTGGGGAACGCAATCGCGGAGTCTAAATGTAGGAGGATCAGCATCATTGCTGATTCAAATGGAAATTTTCGGTTTTTCATCTTAAAAAGTATTTAGTTAAAGATGCAGCGTGTCCCATGAGATCTCATGTCCGCTAAAATTCTACAAGAGCAAAAGGTAGCCCCCTGGTAAACGGGAACTCTTTCTGGTCTGAGGGCATCAAGCAGACGACCTTTTAACAGAGCTCGGAGAAGCAAAATGTTTTCTGACTGTGAAATTTCTCTAATATTTTCCTACAACTCTTCCAGTTAGCACTTCTAGGATTTCTAAGGATCTTACTATTTCTTTCATGAGAGTTTCAAATGTCGAAGCTTATTTATTTGTGGTCAGAGAAGCATCCTCCAGATTCTACCTTCGTACGACTAACCGTAAAGAGAGTAAGGTTAAGGACGTTCCTGCACGTAGGCCCAATAATCGTCATTTCTTCACAGAAGTGATTCACCACTTTCATTCACAGTGAGGAGCAGAAATGAGTACATTTTTGTTAAATATTCGCAAGGTTTTTAAAGCTAAAATTTGTTTGTTATTTTTTCATAAAAAAATGTTTCATGTATTAACCAAAACCATATAAATCAAACCATATACAGACTTAGAAAAATTTAACAAATTTTCATTAAAATGTTGACCTTTTTAATCTGATTTTTTAGAATTTTTTTAAGTATGCGATTTTGTAGACTATTAAATTTTATTATAATTAAATGCAAGTTGTTAAGCGGCTGAAAAAGCGCGTTGATTTCAAATATTTATATATATATATTTTTTTTTGCTGGCGGCTTTTTGCACTTTTTTCCATACAGGCATGAGTTTCTTACGAAAGAAAATGCACAAGACCGTTTGCAAAGAAAACTAAAAAAAAAAAATCAACGCCAGTTTTTAAAAACTGCACTTGTTATAAGAAAAAACGCGCAAAAGCCATCAACAAAAAAAAAAAATATTTAAAACCAACGCGATTTTGCAGTCGCTTTAAACCTGCACTCTTTTATATTAACCTTTAATGGGATACAAGCTGCATACTCAAGAAAAATTATATGAAAATTTGATAAATTTTTCGGAGCGCTGTATAAAGTTTGATTTATATGGTAAAAGCTTTAAAAACCTTTCACTTTTAAACCTTTCATTTCTGCTCGATACTGTATGTCAGCGCTCTCCACACCGTATGATGGGCATTCGCGTCAGATCTAACTGCTATAAGCGGTTGCTTCCTATCGCCAGCCATTTCTACCCAGCCTATGAAGCTCCCTCGGCAGGGCGTTGTTGTCGCGGGCCATATAGCAAACGCAGCGAGCAGAGACTAATCGATGACGTCCTTTAGCGTCACCATCGTCAAGCCGAGGTGTAAACATTACAACATATCATTTTGACGACGCTGAACCGCATTTAGCCGTTAAAATGTCGGTAAAGGTGCGTTCGGCTCCGCGTCCGTTTTCGCGGATAAGGTTTCTAGATTTTAGCGGTTTTAAATTTACACCTTACTTAGCTTTTACAATTTATTGCCCGGTGCGTTCGTCGTCGTCCGTGGTTGCGCGTTAACTGCGCGTTTTTCTATGTCTCCATCTTGTGTCCTTTTCTATGTAGTCGTTCAGTCAGGGTTTGCCTCGCACTATGTGCAGAGTTGCATTCGGCTGTTGTAGGTACATGATTACCGTCTGTTCCCACATTCGGCCAACCTGACATACCGTTTGGCCTCATAGTCGCGTCCCTACATAACTGCTTCTTTAGAGGCTTTGCTGCCTCTTCTTCCACAGACCGCTGCCTTTTTCTTGCCTGCACCGCCACAATCTGATCATCGATCCGATTTGCGAACTACGGATCATTAACTAAGAATTGTGGTTTCGCAGCGTAGTAAGCTCGGCCACTCTCTACTTCTTCCCGAGCCCAAGCCAACCTTTCCTCCTACTCCTCAGTCCGATCGCTAAGTCGGTCGCAGATCTTGCTCGCTGGCATATATCGCGCCTTAGCCTTCAAACCGCTCCTTGCTCGGTCTCGTTCTCGGTCTCGTCCTCCGTTCTGGAAGAGCATCCCCAGATTTGGCGAAGAATAGCCTTTTCCCTGTTGGTGTTTAGGCTTATCGCGCTTTTCTGGTCCGAGTCTTGTGCTACAATGGCACCAGTGCGTGGCAGTCGATCTCTGGCAGTAGTAATACAACCACTGTGGCCTTCTCCTTTCACAGTTTAAATTATCGCTGTGCCCGCATGTGGTAGTAGCCACGCCCCCTATCTACGTTTGGGCTGATATAACAGCTCGCGTTTCTTCTACTTCAACCTCCATACAGAATTTATGTCAAGGACTCTACCCTTATTGTTTTATACCTACCGCCAGTTCCTCCCTAGAAATAGCCCAAGAATGCCTACCCCAGCCTTCCTTGGACGGGCCTCTACAGCCTTCCACTAGAAGAAGAAACAGGTTGTATATTTCGGTCTTGGCTAAGCACTGCCAACATGCACCGCCGCGGCATAGGAACAAACTTACCTAAGCAGCGATTCCCATTGCCCAGTCTGCACCCGCTAGGAGGATTTATCTATGAGGATTTTCGCTAACTCCATCAGCCTAAATAAGTTTTTGAATATTTCGGTGGCCTATATCTAAATCAATTCGGTTTCTGAAGGAAGACATCAACTGTTGATGCCAGTAAATTGGTAAAGAATATGCCGGAGAATTCCACAAAACGGCTGGGGAAATATTCTGCCGATTTTATTCAGAAAAGAAATTTTAGTTCTACAATTGTCTATTAGAAAAAAAATTTAAAAAAAATTGAGAATTTTGAATAGTAAGTAAGTTTAAAAAATGCATTCTAAACAAAAGTTTGATATAACATCAACGCTTCACCAAGAATTTAGTAAACATATTCTATGCATGTAAATTTCCGTACGCACACAGCCCTACATAGTTTTTGAAACTATGCTCTTATCAAATTAACCGCTTGACTTCAATGCTGCCACCAAGCGTCACATTAAACACACAAGGCAAAAATAAAATAGAATTAAAAATTATCAACCAGATTAACTTTATACTGTTGGCGGAACTCAAGCACGGCAAGTGTGGTTGTTTATGCGACAATGGAGCCAACCAGGCGATAGATACAGACCTCTTGCGGCAAGTGTTGCCGGACATTGCAATGGCCGACCGTGCATGGCGTGCAATGTTGCGGCGGCTGTTGTCCTCTCTTGTTTGCTCTTTAGTAGGTTGCAGGTTGTAGTTGTTGTGTTGCTGATGCTTGTTTGCATTTAGGTTTAATTTTATATGCAAATGTGTTCACTTTTTTCTCACCGACATAATACAAATATTTATATGTATTCACTTACATATGTACATATCTATGTGCTTTTTAAGCCCAACTAAATGAGCGCAACAGCTGGTCGAGTACGGCTTTTACACATATTTACGTACGTGCATACATTTTTTACTTCTCTTGTAATTAATTTGGTTGTTGTTATAGTTGGAATTACTGCAAAACCCTCGCTTTTATGTACATGCTTTACGTACATACTCAAATATGCACGTATGTATGTATGCATTTTGTGTTTTTTATGCATCTTTATTTTATTCTCTTTATCATAATGATCTGCTGTTTTTGGTTACTCATACGCCCTGTTTGCTCGAGTTAACCTTGGTAAAAATTACGGACGTCGTGCAAGTCAATGTTCTTGAAGCTAACAAAAGTCAAACAGTATGGGCGAGTGGAAATTATTGAATTTTTTTCTGTATACAAAAATATTATAAAATGAAAACTTGACCTAATTGATAGCCATATAAATGATAGGTGAAACTTAAAATTGTATTCGGACTGCAAAATTTTGAGGGTGTAGAAAAAGATCGATTGGGCCAAGTGCGTCCGTCTGTCCGGCTGTGCATGGCAGCGCTTACCTGAGCAGAAGTTGTGGTATTTGAACGAAACTTGGTAAGTGCATCTCTAATGCTCACACCAAAGTTGTACTTAAACCTTAATCTAGCAAAAGCTAAGAAAAAATGCTGAGATGGTGCCACCTCATTGCCCTTCACACAGCTACGACAGTGGAAATCTGTATGGTATGTGCTCGTATGGTATGTGCTTTAGAGTTAGGCGAGCTATATAAATCTAAAAAAGCAGAGCCCACAGTATGCCCTTAGCATTCTGTAGTTTAGCGGAAAAGATTCTGTCAAGTTCTAGAGATTTGTAGAGCTGGAAGGACAATGAAGCCCATTCCACCATTTCAACACTTACGACGCCTCTAACGGTACCAGACGGGGCCGAGTTGGTCCTAGACCCGTTTGAACTATCGGAGGTGTCATCTGAGCAGCCCGGGAAGTGTGTGCTCATAAGTACCTCCAGCATTTCGATGGCGTCCAGTCACTGTTAGGCTTCCGGATATAGTTCATATTTGAAGAAGATTTCGACAGCGCTTTTCACAGCCTGTTGGCTTTAGAGTTCTCTTCCATATTGTGCAGAAGTTTTGCCAAGATTCGCGTTTCGCCATATTTATGGCCTTTTTGAAAACTTTGAGTGCATCTGTCCAAAGACAGGTTCGACTGGCTTGATTTGAAAGCCTCCTTCTGTGTTTCCTCAGTGATGAAATCTCAGAATTCTAGCACTGCGGTTTCTTTTTGCCCTTCGGGAGGGTATTTGGGCAGACGGCTTTGAAAGCAGTATGACAGACATTTGTCGCAAAGTTGATTGCTACATCAATTTTTGACGATGAGTCCAGCTCAGCTGGAAAAAACAACCTTCGTATTCGAGAGACTCGCTTCGTCAGATCTTAACGATAAGCAAGGCTTATCTTGAGAAGCATATCAGTGTAGAGAAACCAACAGTGTATTTTTGTACTTCGCTACCTTGGAGTGACGCAGATTAATTTGTAGGATATGCACTTTTCTTAGAGTCGGTGATGTCCATTGCTTCTAGCTCCCTCCTTTCAGCGTCGGCAGTTATTATGGTGTAATTTTCCTCCTCCTCCGGTTCGGAGACCAGAAGCTGGTCCTCGTCCACGTAGGCAGACACTGAGCCCGTGTTGCTCTCAGTATGTGTAGCGGGATCAGATACACTCGTTGATGAGTCCACAGGTATGCTGTTGGTGTTCTGTGGACCTCGCGCTATCTTCCACCGACATCGACTCGGGGGCCTCAGGCCCGCTGGAGGCGTTGCCTGTTTTGTTGGCCTCTTCGCCGGGAAGAATGTCTGATGGAGCGAGTCAGCTGAAGACGTTGCCCGTCTGCTCCCCTTGCTTATTCGCTTTCTGGTGGATTTTTACTGTGATGGAGTAAAAGCCATAGCTGCTTAATTATCCCACCACAATCCTCGATAACTACAACGGAAGTATCTTTGCTGACAAAGCCAACAAAACGCTGCTTCCGCTTGGTCTCGCCAACTCATAGAATCCTTCAATCGCTGGCGGGCAGTCTTTCGTTGCCCAATGAGATAAACTCGAGTATATTCTCCTGCTCTGACGGCTCAGCCGATTCCCTGGCCCAGGTTCGCAGACAATTAGGTATTTTATGCCTATGTGCGACAACTAAGCCTGCCGCGGGCCACAGCTGACCAACCGTCGTGATGACCTCCTTATATAGCTGGGCACCGCGCTCATCTGCGCACGCTACCAGCTTAACTAGCCCTTTACGCTACCCGGCATCGCATATGCAGGATCGGGGTAGTTCTGGAGTATCCATTTATATAAGTACCCTGCATAAACCCTTCAGGATGAACTTCAAGTTGTCTGTGGTAATGTGGCCATCGCGACGGCCCTTGTTCAAATCCCAGCATGAGGTTCTCTTTGGCAGACTCTCTGAACGGTTTGGGGCGGATACGGCCATGGACGGACGGTTAGGGGGGATTCTGAAGTAAATTCCCAATATACCATCGGACTACATGCATGATTTGAAATGGATCCAGTTTGTTCTTAAAACTCAATATTAAAATCCCTCTGCATGACAGTTTCTAAGTATTAATTGTTGTCGCATTTATGGCTCTGCACTTGTTTACAACAAACTCACACCACTGAACGCCACTAAGCCAGCCGTGGGCATAAATGCTCACACTGTTCGTATGTGCCGTTTCCGCATTTACCACTTGCAAGTCGGTGAGGCGACATTGTTTTGATTAATCGCTTAAGTTTGCGCTGCTCATTTTTTCTTTTCAAATACAACCATGTCTACTGCTGTTTGGATTCGTATATTGCCCCTTTTACAAGCTTTTTAAAATTTTTTCTTTACATGGAGACACATGTATACATATAAATATACATACGTGCAAATATGTTTATGAATGTAGCCTATTCATACGCATTCACATTCAAATATAGATGAAGTCACATGTGTGGGCACATGTCAGACCGGCGACTTTGTCAGTGTAAATCTGTTTCCCGCTTTCCGTCTCCTTTTTTTGAGAGTTTTTTTGACATGTTGCGGCGACGTGTTAAGCATACATTTAGGCAAGTTTTTAAAGCGCCTGAGGCTTTTTATGCAGTAAAGGCGAAAGGAAAACAAAAGCGTACAATTTCAATGCATACTCTAAGGCTTAAAAATGGCTGCAGTTGATGTGAGTGTGTTAGTTTATAATTAAGTTTGGTGGAGAACTTTTGGCATTTTTCACAATACGGAAGGGCGCGTAAATTATAAAGCGCCAAAAGAAAAGTAAAAAAATACACAAGTACATAAATATTCGTAAACAAACCAGAAAGCTCAATGAGCCTCTCTATATAACTTTAGTTTGCAAACCATTCAAACGTTTTGAAGAAAATAAGCCTCTTGGAAACGATATGTACATTAGGGTGCATCACTCTCCATAAAAAGAAATCTGCACTATTTTTGCATCGGATTTATAAAATTGATTAAAATTTAAGACTTTTTTCAAAAAAATTACCTTAGGTAATGGAAAATCAATTTAAGCTGAGTTAATTATTTGGAAAAATAAAATATTTAAAAACTAATTTTATTTACAATTATAGACAATCGATCTTAATATTTATCTAAATAACTTTTGATTAAAATTTTAAATATACATAATAGATTTTATAATTCCGTTGCAAAAACGGCAAGTTTTTTTTTTATGAACCCTAATAATAGATACACATCTTTAAACAAAAAAAGCAGTACACATACATACAACATATACAAACGCATGTATGAACGCATTTAAAGTAACCACAAAAGCGCTCATTTTTCGCGCTCACACTCCCACAGGGCCGTTTGCCCAGGGCATGAAAACAATTGAATGTGTCAACGATTTTCGCCACTTCTTTAAACATCAGCGGCGACGAATTTGTGAAACTTCGACGCTTAACTGGAAAGTGAGAGAGAAGAGGACTTATGGCAGCATTTTTTTTTTTTTTTGTTTGCGTTTTACGGAAGGAAGGCCCAGAGTGGCAAAGTGTCAGTCCCATTGTGTGCACGACTAGATCCCCTTGTGCATTTTAGCGCGCTTTTGTTGGCCA
This sequence comes from Rhagoletis zephyria, assembly GCF_001687245.7. Classification (NCBI taxonomy): domain Eukaryota; kingdom Metazoa; phylum Arthropoda; class Insecta; order Diptera; family Tephritidae; genus Rhagoletis; species Rhagoletis zephyria. The sequence goes on along the minus strand of NW_016160530.1, from coordinate 41,001 downwards.
CACAACGCCAACGACAGCAACAAAAGCAACTGGAACAATATGCGTCAATATGTGCTCGTATATACACATTGTACATATTGTACTATGCGTTATGTTACTTGTTTGAGGTGTAAAAATTCCTAAATTTCTGAGTAATGAAGTCGTCGTTGTGTAAATTTGTCAAAAGTGTTGTTAATATATATTTTACACGAGTACTTCGCCACTTAACTCTGCTGTTAAGAAAAGGGGACAAAAAAACTCACGAATTTACGGCGCCATGCGCCGGCACTGCCCCAAATATTTTTTTTTTTTACTTTCCCTATTTGTTTTCTTTTTTTTTTCTTTTCATTTTGACTGCCAACACACCACTCAATAGGCACTTAAGCCCTGATTTCTATATTCAAGTAGCTGTTGAGCAGTGAAATGCATGTGTACTTAGAAAATAAATGACTAGGGCTACATAAGTACGTACTAGCGGGGTTGTCTGTGTATATTTGTGCAAGCCTATATTCCTACTTACCAGCAGCCAGACATCCTCAAATTGACATTACATCCTTGACACTCACAATCGGTCGCGAGCGCACAAAATTCGCAAAACGAAATTGCTCTGAACTCAATACATAACAAAAATTATAGACTGCCGAAACAAAATATAAATAGGTGGATGGAATTGCGTGAGTTAAAAAATGATTGAATGCGCCTCGATACCGTATAACCAAGTAGGCGTGTATATTTATGTAGAAAGTGTAAACATATGTACATGCTCAAGGCAGTCATGTTCATACATATTTACATATGTATATGAGTAAGCATCTTCGCCGCCAAAAGATAGCCCTTCGATTGTACTAGTAGGCAATTGGAAGTTGTTTTGAATTACTTACTTATTGCCATAAATCTACCTTAGGCAACCCAAACGTCTAACAAAACAAGTGTTATGTAAACACAAGTACCTACATACCGTCTCGCATGTATTGATATCTTTTATTTACGCAAGTACTTACTTCTGTATGTACGTACATTTATACATATCGTCGATTTTTTTGCAAAACCGCCCATCGCCTAATCGCAAAACCGCCCATCTTACGGCACTCAAATTTTAGAGGAGAGCGAAAAAACGGGTTTACTCTGAAGGCATTGCTTTGAGAGGCGGTATTTTCTCTAGCTATTATTTTACAAATCTGTTGTTTTAATAACGATTTTACGATTTTTACGCATAAATCTCGATGCCTGGAAATCAGGATTAGCAAATCTTTTTATTGGTCGATGTGCGGTTTTACAAAAACATCGACTATATGTATATGTATTTCCGCGTAAACGCAAATAATCCGAATGCTCATTCAAGGGACTTTCTCTTTTATGGTGGTTTTAGTGAATGAAAGGCCGATAATTTGAAGCCATATACACTGAGGAGCAAAACGGGAACAGTAATACATAATGTGAATTTTTTTGCGTTATATTCGCATTATATGAAGACTTTTAGGTAATCTAGTTTTGGAAATCACATTTCCAATGTTTATTTCATTAGATGGACATACAAACTATAAACAATACAAGCAGATAAATAAGAAAATTGCAGAAAAACGTAACAACTAGACTGTTCCAATTTTGCACCCGATAGAAAATTTCACCATTTACTTTACTGTTAATAAATTGAACATAACTAAAATGAATATTTTAGCTTTTATGGTCATCTTGGGATACTTTCGTACAGTTTTTAGATGAAATCTGTTGAGATTGCATACCGGTTCTCTTCAACGCCATGTCGAGCGACTGGGTGAATTTTTGCAATTGAACAGTGGCATTTTCAAACACTTCCATAAGTTTTCTGTCGGACCCAAATCTTGGCCCCAGTTTCGGTGAATGTTTCTGATCATTGTCCTGCTGAAATTGATAAAAGCCTGCGAAAAATGTAAACTCAGAAATTTCCAAATCCTTTGGAAATGTTCATTTATTGTCACTTTTCTTTTGACCATCGATTTTAACACAGTTCTTGTTCTCTTAAGGCGTAACACGGCGCTACTTTATTAAATGTACGCATACAAACGTAATAGTTTAAATATTTTGGACGTTAGGCGTATCTTTGATGCATTTCTACAGCACCTGTAACAAAATTCCGACTGCAAACGTTTAATTTTATCCTCAGAGTTAAAATATCAATTAATATTAAATTTTTGTGGTTTTTTTACCGATTTTCCATATGCGAATTTTAAAATTTTCATTCTCAAACGTTTAGTTAAACATCGGTAAGGTGGAATGCAAATTTGAATTGCCATAATGTTAATAAACTGAAAAAGTACATTACCACAAATTTAATTTTCCGATCTACTGTTCCAGTTTTGCTCTTCAGTGTATGGGCAAATCCTAGCGTTTGGGCGTTTCGCTCGGACGTTTCTCTAAATTTTTTTGTTGGCGAAAAAGGAGTTATAGGATAAAAGATTTGTTCGGTAAAAGGGAAGGTTTAAAGCAATACTTTGGAGAACAAAATTGTGGAAGTTTGAATTGCAATTAAATATGCAATTTCGAGAAGGGCACATGTATGAGTATTAAACCTTTCCGGGAAGTAAAAAAAAACTAATTATTTTCGGGGCCGATTACACGGTGCTGCAAAATGCAGTCATGAAATACCACCGAAGCAAAACCTAGTGTTGGTTATAGGTATGGTCGATTACATCATGAAAATAGGTGCCGTTAAGTTTCTGAATAATCCATTTTTTATAACGAAAAAACGGTTACTTTACAGTTATCTGTTAATAGCTTGACCATTTTTCATCCGAACAAGTTTTGAAAAGAGGATTCATAGACCTTTAAAACGATTTATAACAATATGATTTCAAATAAGTGTGAAAAGAAATATGAAATTACTATATACTGCACTATGCCATTTTTGATACAAAAATCAAGCACAGACCACTGTAATGATTTTTTTTTTTTTAATATGGACATTTGTCATCAATTTTTTATCTCCCCACAAACAAGTGAAAATGTACATACCCACTGTACATAAGTAACACGTTTGCCAATCATCATTCACTTTTGTTATTCCCACTGCGCACTTGAGACGTATTAAGATGTTGAGCAGAGTTTTAAATTTTTCTAAATAAAAAGAATATTCAAAGGGCATCTGCTTTTTTGAAAAAGAAAAAACGCTTCCTTTTTAAGACCATTCTGCTCTTTCATATAGAAAAGTTTAACAATGAATCATTTGCCAGCCCTTAACACCCTGAATTTCAATGTCACAGTCGCTGCTAATTTTCAATACCCTCTAGTATTTAATGATGTTGCTTTGACAATCGTATCTTGCAGCTTGCATGCATACATATGTACATACACATGTTTATGTAGAAACTTTTTACGCCTTCAAGAAGATTAGTGAAGATAAGTGAAGCTTCATAGAGGAAACTAAGGGAATAAGTTTGCAATATATTTTCTATATATTTTAACATAATTATTTAGTTACATTTATTTTGCCGATCTATATTTTTATTATCTTTTTTATAGATAAAACTGCTTGATTAATTTATTTTCATTTCAAAAATGACCTTTCCAGATTTTGGGGGATACAAGATACTAGTAAGATAGTTACTGTCAGGGGGGAGAAAGTAAAATATCGCAGGCGTTATTTATTACAATTCGAGGCCCAATTTTAGATGAGCTTTTTTAGTAGGGATTGTAGACTACCTTCGAAATTTTTTTTCAGATCATATGAGTAGTCCACTTGCAAACAGCGTTATGGGATTTTATAATAGTAAGCCATAAATTAAAAAAACGTCTACAACTACAAGTAACATTCAAATTGTATATTTATTTTTATTATCTGAATATTTGGATGAATAAGATCCTAATAACATTAAAAATCAAAATCGCAATGTGGTAGTTTTTGCAAATTTTATATATAGAAATTAGATATAGCGAGTTTTGAAACAGGAAATTTTATATAGCCAGCTTTTTAAGCTTTTCGCGTTCTCTCTTCCATGAAGGTTGGTCTGCTTCTTTTTTAAGACGTCTTCCACTAGGCACCGAAACTATCACGTTTTTATGCAGTTTTCTAAGTTCTTCAGAAGATGGAGGCTTTTGAACCTGTATAAATACGTACAATAAATATTATAACGACTTTTGAGAGTGTATAGATACATACAGTGAGTATTATAGCGACTTTTGCTAGAGTAGTTAACATTTGATGCTATTTTTTTTTTCAGAATATATAAGGATTTTTCACTGTATTGTTAGTGGACATGAAACTACTTTAAATACTGCCACCAAAAACTAAAAATCTACAAAAATTTACATAGAGCACTTTGCAAGTGGACTACTCATATATTTGATCTATACTTAAATGGCCAATATTGACTATTTAAATATGAGATACAACAATCAGTTGTTCAGCAATAACAAATTTCAACAGTGCTTCTATTTATTTGGCATGTTTAAACAAAGTTGATCAGAATCCAAAAGAATGTTAAATGGCCTTTAAAAAACAATCCAAAATTTTACTTAAGCGCCGTTTAAATATTCTACCTAAATGTATTTCTTCTTTTACAATCGTTATCGAAATCATCATCTAAGTCTACTTTCGCTCATATGTATGTTTAGCTACAAAACTATTTATTGTAGGCACTCTGAAACCGGTTTACTTAACCTTATCTCTAAATCAACTGACTCCACTATTTCTACTTACATATGTTAAAGGTTGTTTCACCTTAACGTTTACTATTTTACAGACAAAACAACCCTTGTACGCTGCTGCATGTCGTAGAAAATATAAATATGTATGTATGTATATCTAATTGGGCACCCTCAAATATGTTCGCATTTCTTGTTTGTACTTTATTCTCTTTTTGTGATCGTATTAATTAGTGTTGAGCAGTATCGATACCGAAAGTACTCAGAACTCGATTCTCAATCCATTTGAGTACCCGATTTTTTAAAGTATCGATACTGACTACTCCAAAGTAGCATTCAATCGACGTAATTTGGGATTAATGTATTAATATAAATTAAGTCCGGCCAGCTAGTGAAATTTTTCACTAAGCATTGGAATGTTACCAAAATATGTATATTTAAAGATTCTCAAAAGTACTCGATAGATACTTCCCAACACTAGTATTAATAGTTACATATTTTATTTAATGTTTGTACTTTATTCGTCGAAATTGAGCAATTGTTCATTGCAGCTGGCCTTATATAAGAGCCTCTAAGAATCGCCTCATGGGAGAAAAAGCAGAAAAATTACTTCTTCTGAAATGTGATATGCCCCCATTGATTTTTGACTACTAGGTTAAAACACTGTATAGGTTTAGCACTGGCTCTAATGCTCTAATAAGTGTTAAAACGATGACTTGATTCGATTATAGCTTTTTTAATACTATTCCTAACATTCGCGTTCGCATTTCCTCATACAAAATCGACCCAGCCTAATATATACTTACAAACATAGAGAAACAGTTAAACAAGAGAAATACTACCTACACTTATATTTTCTAATTATTTTATTATTAACGAAGTTGTTCAAAAGCTCCGGGGTGTAAGCTTGCTATATTCATATTTTTTTGAATTTGCTTTTGCTTGTCAAAAAATAGATAAGAAATCTTAGAAAATAATTCTTGGAATATAGTACTATCTGCATCTATTATTTTGCGTGAACTTATCTACATACAAACGCCTAAATAAGCTTTTAATTTATTAATAAATGTTTTTGTTGATATTTTTTGGCTAACGAAGTCATATCTACGTCGCGGTTTTTATAATATCAGCCTTTGTTAAAATTAATCGTATTTAAATATATATGTCGTGCTACAAATTCTAAATAGATTATATGATTAAAAGTTCAAACGGAAGCGGAAATTGCTTTCCTTTCGGACAATTTTGGTCGCTTCTTGCCCATAGTGCACTAATCTGATTCTGATTTTATTTAACTACAAGTCAATTTAACAGCTTCTTAAACCACTGATTGAGGAAAAGAGACAATCAAGAAACAATTTTCCCTTTTCTTATATCTTATTTAGCGCTGATTTCATAGGGAAAGCCTTTTATTGTACAAATAATATTGCTAATCTTATCCTTAAGTCTCTGTAACTGATTGACAATGGTATGTAGGCTTAAGCGAACCTAAATTATAAACAAATGCATACATACATACATATGCCAGCAAACACAATAAATGGCAGCCAACATCTTAGCAGTTGCAGATCATTTATCATATGACGATTAGCAGGGCAAATAGAAAACGAGTATAAAATAAACAGTAGGGTAAATAGTTTATCTTAAAATTTCACCAACAATCCGTATGCGCAACGCATCAAAGGTGTATAAAATTTAATATGATTTATATAATTAATTCTAAATTTAATTTTATTAATAAGTTTTGGGAAAGTTGAGATTTTTTTCAACTAAAATATATGTATGCATGTCCTGTTCTAAAATAATTACCTACGTTTTGTCGAGTTTTTAAAAAACCAAAAATATATGGCCACTTTCATACCCGAGCGCATTTGTGCACAAAGGTATTTACAACTTTCTTCATTTTATTCCTACTATCTGACACTTTCGGATCGAGTAGAAAGTGCTTCCATTAAATTCGGATTACATAGTGCCTCATATCCGTAAACCGAATATGGAAATCCGAAAATTGAATTTTTTAATTCGATTTCGGAATAAGTAGTGTGGAAAATCCGTTTACGGACGAAAATTCTTTCGAATCCAATTACATAGTAACCGCACAGGACTGTTTCTGAAATCCACTCTCCAACACGCTCTTTTTCTAACCTTAATTGGATTTTCTATGCAGTTTGTTGCTACACCCTTTACAAAGCTTCAAAACGACTGTGTTGTCTAGAACAATGCCAATAACTAACATATGTCTGGGCGCAAACAAAGACAATAGAGAGTAGCCTGACAGAAAATAAATGAAACCAATTACCACTACGAACAAACCTTTCAATTTATGTGGGTGAAATTGACTTCGTTTTAGACACAAACGCGCTTGCTAAACGCAAATATAAATTGTTTATGCTATGTACTAGCTACTTGTACAAAATGGAAAACAAAATGGCAAACAAATTGATGAAATCAATTTCATCAATAAACATGCTCACAAACACGTGTTCGTACATACATACCATATGCACTCATTCATGTAAGTAATTGTACTGAAGCAGAACTCATCTCGATCGATGACTATGACTAGTATGTGCATAACTGGAACTACCCTGCAGGAAATGGGACTAGTTGGCAGCTAACTATTTACTACGTTTATACGCACGTATTATTTGCAAATAACAATTTGCAAAATGGTAAACTTTGCCGTATAAACGCTGAGTTAATTTTTTATTTGCAAATAACTAAATCAAGCAAATAAGTATTGATTTGTGGTACTATTTGCAAATAAGCGCAAGACGCCGCCATTAATAGGTTTATTTTCTTTTTCGATGGTCATCTTATTGCCTTTTTATAATAACTAGTGTTCGCCCAGCGGTTGAAATTCAACCGATAAAATTAAGGATAGTTTATGTAAGTTGAATGAGCTAAAATAACATTAGTTGGAATGGGTTAAGTGGAGGGGAGTTTAGCTTAGTACTTGGCATAACATAACATAACCATAACATAAGAATAAATAACATAACATATGAAGCATAACACACCACAATATAACATCGCACACTCTTCAGTTGTATTACCTTTTTATCCCTTTTTTCACCTCTATCTAAATCTTATTTATTTTGGTTCATTTTATGCCAAATGATGTTGCCTTTGATGCCACATCAAGTAATATCATGTCATGTGGTGAAATTGGGTGTGGTGAGCTGCGGTGTGGTGGAATTGGGTGTAGGAGTTACGGTGTGGTGGATTCAGGTGTGGTGAGTTAAGTTATGGTGAGAAAGTTGAGGTGTGGTGAATTAAGGTGTGGTGAATTTTGGTGTGGTGAGTTGAGGTGAGTT
>NW_016160530.1:24849-33063 GCF_001687245.7 Rhagoletis zephyria | reverse complement strand
AAATCCTCGATAAATCAGTAAATATTAAAGCTAATTTATTCAAAATGATGGTTGCAACAATTCTTTGCCAGGAAATACGTTTATGATAAAATTTTGGAAAATGGGCGTGGCACCGCCCACTTATGATCACGTATATGTATCTCGCTAACCGTTCTAGCAATTTGTACCAAACTCGGTATGGTTATTGTACTTGCCACATAAAAGTAAACCATTGAAAATTGTTGAAATCGGACTAAAATTATGGCCGCTTTTCATATAACGGTAAATTTCAGAAATGCTTGAAATTTCAATGTTTTGAAATTTAAGGACGCTAGTTAAGTTAAAATTTATACACGCCGGCTGATCATGTAGCGGTAGCTTTCGGACAGGTGGAAAACATATATTTAATACTTGCGCCGGGTATTTAATGTTCGGCTCCGCCCGAGCTTAGACTTTCTTACTTGTTTTCAACTAAAATATATGTATGCGTGCTCTGTTCTAAAATAATTACCTACGTTTTGTCGAGTTTTTAAATAACCAAAAATATATGGCCACTTTCATACCCGAGCGCATTTGTGCACAAAGGTATTTACAACTTTCTTCATTTTATTCCTACTATCTGACACTTTCGGATCGAGTAGAAAGTGTTTCCATTAAATTCGGATTACATAGTGCCTCATATCCGTAAACCGAATATGGAAATCCGAAAGTCGAATTTTTTAATTCCATTTCGGAATAAGTAGTATGGAAAATCCGTTTACGGACGAAAATTCTTTCGAATCCAATTACATCCGCACAGGACTGATTCTGAATTCCACTCTCTAACGCGCTCTTTTTCTAACCTTAATTGATTTTCTATGCAGTTTGTTGCTACACCCTTTACAAAGCTTCAAAACGACTGTGTTGTCTAGAACAATGCCAATAACTAACAAACATATGTATGGGCGCAGCCAAAGACAGTAGAGAGCAGCCCGACAGAAAGTAAATGAAACCAATTACCACTTCGAACAAACCATTCAATTTGTGTGGGTGAAATTGACTTCGTTTTAGACACAAACGCGCTTGCTAAACGCAAATATAAATTGTTTATGCTATGTACTAGCTACTTGTACAAAATGGAAAACAAATTGATGAAATCAATTTCATCATTAAACATGCTCACAAACACGTGTTCGTACATACATACCATATGCACTCATTCATGTAAGTAATTGTACTGAAGCAGAACTCATCTCGATCGATGACTATGACTAGTATGTGCATAACTGGAACTACCCTGTAGGAAATGGGACTAGTTGGCAGCTAACTATTTACTACGTTTATACGCACGTATTATTTGCAAATAACAATTTGCATAATGGTAAACTCTGCCGTATAAGCGCTGAGTTAATTTTTTATTTGCAAATAACTAAATCACGCAAATAAGTATTGATTTGTGGTACTATTTGCAAATAAGCGCAAGACGCCGCCATTAATAGGTTTATTTTCTTTTTCGATGGTCATCTTATTGCCTTTTTATAATAATCAGGCAATATTAAAAAAGAATTTTTCACCATCGAATAAACAGTGAGTTAGGTATTTGCAAATTATTTTTATTTGCAAATAGCTTACGTATAAACATAGTAATTAACTTTTTTTTAACATTACGTATTTGCTTATATGGTCACATGTTCTTTTGTAGATGGTCCCATATTTTAATTCCATTAGACATAACATCAAAATTAATAATATAAAATTTCGATCCTTGTCTTATTTGTCCTGAATTCGAAAAATAATCTGCGAAGTGCAGAAAAAACGTGTATTGAAAGTATTTTTTGTAGGTGGATATTTAAATGGAAGCTTGTAAAAAAAACAAACTCCCGATAACGTCTATATGACTCCTGCACGTCTTTACAAGTAATTTAAAGTTAGTTTTGTCAAAGATATTTAGAAGTTAGTTATTTATCGAAATCCCGCAAAAAAGCTAACTATAAGTTGGTTATTTTAATCAATTGATATTTTTTTTCTGCAGGGTATATATTTACTGTAGTAGACATATGTACCTAATGGAAATTTTTTTACCAATATCAAGACATAGTAAAAATAGTATAAAATGAAGTGCTTTGGTAAATTTTAGCTAAAAGTTAGTTAAAACCTTCAGATCCAGAAAGTGTGGACGAAAATACACTCTAGTTCCGCGCATTAGTGAGATATTAGCGCATTCACTCGCTATCGCCAGATTACCAGCGATCTAATTCACACATGAATTTATTATGGGGATGTCATTAGCAGTAATCGATTTCCACCTGCAGTGCTATCTTGCTAATCTGGGCACTGTTTTAAACCAGACAATTTGACATTTTTTACCCTATTATGCGTATTTTTGTAAAGTAGTTTTTGCAAGCTGGTGAATATGAGTGGGGTTTGGTAAGCAATATAACAGTGTATTGTTTTTTTGCAATTTATTTTCCTTCGTATTTTTTTGTTTTTGAATATGAAAATGAAAATGAATACTAAGAGGACCTCGTGTCTATGACAATCGGCTCTACATAACTTGACCGACCTAGATTTATATCTGGCCAAAGATTGTCACTTAAACATTTTTCCCCTATATACACTGTATAGGGAACTTTTATGCTGTTACTATAGCAGCAATGGTGACGAATACGAGTACGAAGACGACTAGCGACTAGCACGTATAAACGATTAGAAATACCAATGCGAAAATGAGTACGAAAACGGCGATTAAAATTAAACGAACGCAGATATAAAAATGAAGATGATTACCAAGACGAATACGAAGAAGATTGCGAATATAAAAACGAAGACGAAAGCGAAGATAGAGACAAATATGTAAACAGAAGAATAAGAAAACGAATGCGACGACAAGGCAAATATGAAGTCGAATGCGAAGACTAAGACGAATGCGTAGACAACGACTAAAACTAAGACGAATACGAAGAAGAATACGACGTCGAAGAGAAAAAGGTGACTAAAACTAATATAAGACAAATGCGAAGACGAATACCAAGACGACTATGAAGATGAAATCCAGGTTAATATTGATTCTAGTTTCTGAAATATGAAACGAACTAGAAATTGGTCGAAGGTATTTTAATTTCTGAATGTAAATAGTATGGCACAGGCGAACTAATTTATTAAAATTTTTAGTGTTTAGTCATAGGCATTTTGTAGTTCCGAAGCAAAAGTTTTATGGTTAGAAGCTTTGTGCGTTGGAAGATACTGCAATTATTATGTTTGAAAAAAAAAATTTTCGGTGTCGTTTAAATAAAAAAACTAGAAAAAACGGCCGAGTTTCGATAGTATTTGGCACTCCTAATATTTTAATATTATGCGCATAAAATTAGATTTGGCGTATATTTTTGAAAAAAATTTATTAATAAAATGGCTCACAAAACACTAACAATTAAAGAACAATGTGAAATACTAGTGTTGTTAATCTTTAGTTATACTGTCATTCACCATCTATAATCCGGGCATTTCAGTAATCCACCCGGTCTCAGGATTCTGCCTGTCTGTATTACTGTACAAGACTATTATTCACCAGCTTTTTCAGTTGAGCGAACATTCAATACGACCCGCTAGTGAGGAACCAGTGAATTAAACAAACCTACCAGATTACCAGTAATGCTATTCATCAGTTGCCTTTAACGAGTGAATTCATCAATTAAAATAGACTAATTGCTACCAACTCTACTATTTATAGATAATTTTTGTTTTAAACACTACTGCAGCAAGTTAACAAAAACTATTACTATTTGTAACCTGTCATCACATCAGCGAGGAAACAATCAGCTTTATCCTGAGCTTCGCTCAAAAAAAAAATTCACCCGAAAATTTTTCATCCGCCCATAGTAAATACATGGAAACCAAAAATGTAAAGTGAACCGTTTAGTGGAAAATAAAACTCATGATAGGGCTGAACATAATATAAAAACTAGTGAGTCACTTGTAGTCATAAAATCACCCAGTGTTGCTTGTGTAAACAATGTATACATACTTATGTATGTTCCGTTTGATGTCATAAAAATCTGAACGAAACAAATAGCTGCAATAAGAAAAGATAATAGAAAGTAGAGTATTCCTGGAACTAAGTGTTTTCTTACAAAAAGTATCATCCAATTTCATTTTGGTGTCATTTAAAAAATTATAAAGATTTGTTATTTTTTTAACGGCATATATTTATCTAAAGCAAGGTCTTTCATTTTTTCATGGTTGGAAAATTATATCTGACAGGTATCGTCGAAGTCTCGGCTCTTTTTATGGGATTTCGCATAATATTTGTCAAAATAAGACAATAAATTTCGTAACTGTCACCCACAAAATTTCAAAAAAAAACCAATTATATTCACCGTTAACTGAAAAAGTTTTGGCGTCTTCAAATAGGGTGATACTTTTTGTGCCACCTTCTAAAATAAGACGCAAAATGTGTGTGTACCTAAATTAAGTGTCAATGAAAATTCGAGAAAATACTGTATATAATTTCCATATCATCTAATTTTAGATTTAAATGCTCAAATGTAATCAACGGCACCAAAATTTTGTCTTATCAATTTTGCTGCCATTGGTATTCGTTTTTTATCTAATTATCAAATCAGCGAACATTGGCAATCAAAAATCGTTTCGTTGTAATTTCCTATAAACTGTTGTCTAGCTTTTGTCTCGATTCCAAAAATATGTGTATAAATACTGAATTGTTGCTCCATGTCGGGTTATATTACAGTGAGTGCAACAAAAGGCAACAAGTGTACAGTGTTTTTCATTTATTTCAAAAACTTAAATTTTTGCCTATTAAAAATGCAATTACTCCGTCAAACATTATTGATGGCAGTTTGCTTGCTCGGCGTGAGTATTTATCAAATATTGGAAGTTATAACGTATGTGTAGTGAATAATGTTTATACTTATATGTAACTTAGATTAGGCTGAAAGCTTTGAATTTTGTGCAAACTCTTGTTACCACCTTGGGAGAATATCGCAAGTTCTTGAATTACAGGTTTGATAGTGATTTTCTACTTAAAGCCGGGCAATGATACAGATAAAATATGTTGCATACATTATTTTTCTTTTTGTTCCTGCAACAACGGCAATGATCCGACGCCATAGAGAAATTTTCATTTTCAAATTCCTATAGAATATTTTAATTTTAAAAACATTTTGACCCCTGATACAAAAATTTTAAGGTAAAACCGCTGAGAGGCAGCCTGATCATTTTTGAAGTTTGCTAACATCCCTGCAAACCAAAGTATCTCATTTCAGTAACGATTTTTTTTGAAACTTAAAACAAAATTTTATGAAGTGGTTGACATGAGCTTGTAAAGAAATTTCTATGCGAAAAATAAAAAAACAAACTGAAAAATTTCTTGCAGAAAATTTTTCACATAGCGGCTTTATTTTCATTGCTTTCCCGAGTTTCTTTCGTAAAATAATCGAAGTGTACACAGTTTATTTTATTTTAGAAAATTTGAAAAAAAATCGGATGAGATCCTTACGAATTCTTTAAAATTTCTCTACAATTCATAATACTCTGAAAAAATGGTTTGCAGGGATAACAAAAATGTCTTCAAATTTTCAATCTCACAAATATATTCTCACTTTCAGTCTGAAATAAAAGCAAATTGGAATATTTTGATCTATTTTTTTTACTCGTATTTGACATTTGCGTAGCTCTGAAAATTTCAGTTTTATAAAGTAGACAAACTTCAAAAAATAAATGATGGCCGGCGAATTGAGCGAGCGGTTTTACCTTTAAATGTTTGTAGTTATAATGAATTTGACCCAACGTTTTACAGCTATAATATTTATGTGAATTTTGAGATCGAAAATTTTTAAGTCAGTGTCTAAGATCTACACATTTTTGTATGAAGTAAAATTATATGAAAAAAGATTTTGTTTTAAAATTCCTTTTAGAAACTTGCCTTTTACCCGTATACCCCTGGCCTAATGGGGTGGAAGCGAAATAGGCGTTGATTCCTGTGAGTTCTTATAAGGAAGGTCATTTATTTTCTGCTTCTTTAAGCACATCTAAAGATTCGTTCTATAAGAGTGCTAAGCATACCTGTAGTTTCGCAGACTCAAAGGTTGTTTCAGTGCCCACTGCCTAGTTTCTTAGAGTGACCTTTAACAAACTATTTAAAGCTGAGATTTTGTATTCCTAACGTGTAATTTGTCGAGAGCATTTTAGTTGACGAATCTCTTTTGGTAAACTCGTCGACTTCATATAACGGAGTCCATAAAATGAATTCTATATTGATATCCTATCACGTACAGTAATCTGCAGAATTAAGTAAGGTACTCCACATTCTCTATATATGAATATTAAGCTTTTGGGGGCTACCTTTACTGATAACTGTAAACCAAGTGGATGTAGATGGGACATTTCATTTAACGAGGTTTGGATATTCAAGCACACTTTAGATACCCAGAGTAACTACATAATCCCAACCATTGGTCTGAGAGATAATTTCGAAATAACGAGCGAGGAGGACTTCGTAGCTATCTACACTGATAACTCCAAGTTAGACCTGAAGGTGGTAGGTGGGCTATACTCGCAAAAGCTCTCACTCAACCTCAGTTTTCATCTACCGGATGGAGACGAACACTATTAGAAAAATTCAGCAGTCAAACGACTATTATCGTAGAGCTGCCGTGAATCGAAAACAAATTAAATTTAAATGCATTATCGTCGGCATTCTTCTCTCCATTATTCTTTTAAGTGGCTCGCTGAACTAAATGAAGTCGCGGTACTTTGTACTATCTAGGAATGAAAACTATGTCTAACTTAGTGTAAAACGTACGATTCATTTGATTCCGCAATGCAAAGACTAAATCAACTTTATTGACGATCAAATCCAATAAACCACAAGATTTACTTAGAATGAGACCAAGGCTCCACAAGAAAACTGTATGCTCATCATTTGATGTTTTTTTCACAACAGCCATTCAATGAACTTTTTACAACTAAGAATCCTTTACATTTACTAGGCTAACTTTTCTACGAATAAGTTTGCAAACAAATTTCATGCATCTCCTTCCTCTTTTCAGGCCTATGCTTTACCTAACTACATCGAATCTGAGCTGTTGTTAGCCCAAATGCGTGCAGCTTTGATCGATACACGCACGCTAACTCCCGCCGAGTCCACATGCGCTACGAAATATAAAAATAGCACACGACAAATCAACAATTGGATGACCAGTCAAACGAACGCCTGTTTCGAGAATGCGAATCACACTCTGGACGATAACAACACAACTGTCGTCAATCAAAATGTTGCTCCCATACGCGAGCGTTTAGAAGAAGTGCAGCAGCAATTGGCAAACTGCACGGCTATAACTGATGTGTTGCAATTCCTCAATTGCACCACGGCATCTGTAAGCATAAGATTAATTTATTTTACATTAGCGAAAATGTGTGTTCTTATTTTCGTTTTCGCAGTTCGATAACAACATTCATCTTCTGGATAAGGCCAACACTCAGGCAAGCCAAGTGGAAGCGCAAATAGCAGCCGAAGAGTCGTTAGGAGCTGTTAAGCGCCATGCCTGCGTCAGCGCAATCATTGGTAACGGCAAGACTAATCTCACTACGGCGGCTAATGACTACCAGACATGCTTGAGTCAAATTGCAAATCAAAGTGAATCGCACATGGTGCTCTACTAAGAAGGCCAGCAAATGATTACGATTTATGTATGTAACTAAATTGCAAACAGAAAACTGGAGGTGTGAGAAATTTTTTAAAGATAAATAACAATTTAACAAAAATACAAATTTAAAACATAATAAAAAGTGCATGCATATACTATATGGTATTGTAATAGTAGTAACTGTTGCCGGCTTTGTGTGAAATAAAATTTAATTGCGAATATAAGTATGAAAATCAAGACACCGTACGTACCAAGCATCGTATATACTTACAAGTATGGAATCCTATGCCCCTTTTTGTCTATTCTCTTTCTAACAACGGACGTGCCTGCCAAACAGCGGACGTGCCTGCCAAACTGAAAAGCATGATGGCGGCAGTGTTTTACAGGCACGTTCGACGATGCCAACGGCAATGGAAGGTAAGAAATGGAACATGGATGACATGAGTATGAAATAATTATGAAATAGCAGAATGTCGAAGCAAAAACGAATTAGAGAAATGTGACAATGCGAATGACGTTAAATGAAAGAAATGTAAAATAGCGAAATGTCGAAATAGAAGAAATAGATGACAGGCTCGTATTCAAGGGTTTCGTG
>NW_016160530.1:12798-23281 GCF_001687245.7 Rhagoletis zephyria | reverse complement strand
GTAGCTGCAGCTGCGGCGGCACGTGATTGTGGCATAACGTTGATGTAAGCGTAAAATAAAAAAAGGTTTGGTAAGGTTTTTCGGGCCGCTGCTTAGGCCACAATCGCAAATGCACCCACACATGCGTACGTGCTGCGTAGAGACGTAAATTATAGTTTTCCCCGAGCTCCAGTTTCTTATCGCACTATTATTTCCCTTATTACTTATAATTCTCTGCCACGATTTGCGCTGCTCGGGCCACGGCTGCTTGTACAAGAAAATAAACCATTTGTTTAAACGATGATCATCTTACTTGTCCGTATGTCGCTCTGGAAAGAAATATATATTAAATTATATGTTTTCTTAAAAATAAATGCAAATTTACCTTATTTTTCCACCGGCAGGCACGAATATGATGTTCAAAACAAAAGCAATGACAACGAATTTCACACACATTGATGTATTTTAGCGCAAAACGATAAGTTTCACAAATATTTTAAATTATTGCCTGGAACATACACATTTATCGTTATTATTGGAAATGCAAGACTTGGCACGCATTTTTAATTTCTTTTTTATTGAATTCAAATGAATAAAAACACATTTTTCTAAAATATTTCTCAATTTACATTTTAAAGTTTTTTCTGAAACTTGAATGTAACTCTGTGCGGAGAATGAGAGAATTGAAAATCAGGTGATCTCAGCTGTTTTCAAATGTAAACAAACAAAATGGCGCTTTCCATACTTGTCTGGTGAGTATTTTCTGAGATAGGGGTCGACCGGATACTTTTTGAACACACGATATGTAAAGCTCTATTAGAGAAATTATTAGCGAATTTAATTCATCCAGTTGTAATGTTTTCTCCAGGAATGGAACATAGCAGTTATTGATGAAAACTGTCGTGGGAAAATTATATATGAAGGAAATGTTCTACCACTAAGTGATACATACCAATCGATTTCTTTTTTCACCGAGACTCAAATTTGAAAATGAATTTTTATTTGCAATTTTTACGCAAAATTAAAAAATAATAACAATTATTTTTGATTTTTGTATTATAAATCCGAAATTTAAATTATTTTTGATTTTTATATTATATGCCTTAGATAACAGTTATTGAATTCTTTTATTTATAAAAGTCATCAATATAAATCAATCACCGACAGGGGTAGCGAATTTGTAGAATTTCTATATATTGAAATCAACAAACAAATGTTAGGAAATATGTGCCCCTACATAAGTGTGTCACGAGTTCTTAAACATTTACGATGATCTGAACCATCGAGAACCGGTTAAATGACGTAGCGAGCCTATTGGCCAAGTAGCCTTCCCGGGTCTTCCCGGCCATACTGCTTGCTAGACACAGCAGGCAAAAACACTTAAAAACAAAACTTTATGGCATAGTGGGCATAGTAAAATAAAATGTATTCTCATTCACTTTTAAAATTAAGTTACTGACATGATAATTCGGCACTCTTCTTTAAAAAAAAATAAAAATTTATAGTATCTCATCTCCAAGCAGTAGTTTCTTAAAATCATAGACGTACCGAAATTCGGGTATAAAATTATGGTCGGCCGGAAAAGTACAAAATACTTATTAGGTTGTTTACTTATGTGCACAAACAGATTGCAGGTTTTTGTTAAATCAAAACAAAATATTCTCTTGTTTTAAATTCTAAGAAACAGAATTACTTCTGCGTTTATGAATTCTTGGATTTTACGGCTTCCCCAGTTGTAAAATAGATTAGTGCCATGGCCGAATGATAGCGGAAAGTGCAAAATCTCACTTTCGTTTTATAAAGGAATCTTTCTAATTAGATTGCCCCGATGCTGGTGCTAGAAATTATAAACATAACATCACATGCAATGACTTAATTAACCTTACGTAAGCTTAGTAAAGAGAATAACGTCGGAAACTTGGTGGGTCCAGTAGACCCCATAATTTAATAAAGTGAATTTATAAAGAAAACCTATAAACGTGTGATTTAAATTATACCCAAGTTGCTTTACTTCAATTATATGTGGATGTATATCATTACCGAGATATATAAAGGCTCTAACCCTCTGTGGTAAAGTCGGTAGATTAAATATTACATCAGTTAAAAATGAGTGTAAAGAAAAAAATTGCAACCAAAGTAACAAAAATGTTGGACAGAGTGTTTCTATATTCAGATAACGATAAAACTTATTTGGCTTCAGCAGAACCTAAACTTCTTTTCGTTAAAAATATTGACAAAATTAAACTTTATTGTGATTATTTTGGGTTCATCTAACAGCAAAATTTCACGAAAGCAATTTAAATAAAAAACATTTTAAGTTTATTAATTTTATATGGAAGTTGACAGAAAATAGGAAATCATTTTCCATTTAAATTGCTGGTAAAACAATGACAAATATTATTATTTAAAATTTTATCGGCTAAAATAAAGTAATTAATAATATATATTGTTACCTTAATTCACAAAGGCCCTAACCAACACTTTTTCGAAATTGCGTTTTTCACAGTTTTTCGGTAGGATATATTAAAATACACGTTCAATAAATATTTTCAAGTGTTAGTAACAAAAACAAAAGAGTTACATGTCACTTTTTTAATAAACCCTACCTGTTTTGACAATCTTTTCTTAATGGTTTTGCTTCTCTTCTAAAATAAAAAAATCTCTTGGCTAGGGCCTTTGTGATTTAAGATAATGATATGTAAGTAATTTTAAATGAATATTATCTATTAGCTCTTCTGCAATCATTGCGTCAAAATGACCCCATTTCTATGAAAAAATTCTTTAATTACAGAGTTTATATAAGTTGCGGCGTTGTCTATTCGTTAAAAGCATAATCAGCTATGGATTTGCAAAAAAATAAACGATTTTTTTTATTTTGTTTTATTTTCTAGAAGGCGACATAGTAAGTATACAGCACTTGCCGATAAATTGTCTGCATGCGATAAATAAAATATTAACTGAATTCAAATTGAAATATCGGTTTTTTTTTTCTTAAAACTTTCAAACATCTATTATGAAATCGCGCTACACTAAAACTTAGTTGGCGGTGGCCTGCACTTAATCGAATTTTCGCCACTTTTTTTCGATTTTGCTGGCACCTCTTGTTACAAAAGTTTTGCACTGTTTAAGACATGTAAGTCGGGCCTCTCACCAGAGAAGCGGAAGGTTAATGAAATTCAGGTTCAATGATTACCACTGAATTCCCCATTTGTGAATGAAGAAAAGCAAGTTCGTGGGGAAAAGTATCTTTGCAATAAAAGAACATTGAAAACAAAATTAAAAGATATTTTGCCTGCACTGATGAACTGAACATATGTAGATACATATGTATGCATGCTTGTATGTAAGTATAACTGTCATAAGTTTGAATACTGTCTAGCACCTGATAAGTAAATACATAGTAACTGACTTGAAATTCATATGATGCGTACAAGATAAACAGGTATGAGTAATATTTGATTTAAGATAAAATTATCTAAGTTATTATTTTGCCTATGCTTTCGATCGTTTTTTTTTCGCGGATAGAAATCTTAACCCGCGGGTCATTCTGCTAACTACACGGTTTAACAAATTTTTGACGGTTTTGAAATCGAGAGACCGACCTCATCGTATAGATTTTTTCATGCTGATTTCAAATCCGTTTTCTACTACGATTTTGAAAAATAGAAAATTTACACATTTTCAAAATTAACTTGGGCATAGTTTTTTCGAAAAAAAAAAAAACGCGTATCAATAAAAATACAATTCGTCTGATATTTAGATTATTTTTCAAGTCCATGAGTTGAGTGAAATTAAGTGAAAAAATGTCAGAAAATTGAAAGAAAAAACTTAGTTTTTTAATAACAAGTCTGTATTTATTTTCAATATGAATAATTCTTCAATGAGCGTTGAAAGAGCTCTTGATATGTTGATTCGGTCCAGCATTTTTTTTTTTTTTGCTTCTGAGGTTTTTTTAGCACATACATATGTACGTAGCGAAAACTGTGCGCAGACTTTTTGCAGCGGCGAGGCATAATTTTTTTATTGAATAAATGATTTTAACAGAAATCGTGGCAACGTGCTTCTTGTTAGAACGAATAAAAATGAAATTAAAAATCAATTAAGGATATTTTTCATACAGCCAATTTCACGAAAGCAATTTAAGTGAAAAATTATTTTAATTTTTTGAATTTTATATGGAAACTGACGGAAAATAAAAAATAATTTTCCTTTTAAATTGCTGGTGAAAGCGGCTGATATTGAAAGCAACTGTTTGTTTTTAATTTTCTGATATTTTTTCGCTCATTTCTATTCAGTTAATATGCAATTTTTTCTTCGGAAAACTTCGCCAAAAATATTTTTCTTTTTTAATTTTTGAAAATTGCCGTATTTTAACAATATTTTTCTTCCAGAAATTTTTTTAACGTAAATAAAATTAGCTAAATCGTCTAGATTTTCTTAAACTGTGCTATTTAACCCTGCTGAGATAATGTTATTTTTTTGAGAGACGTGTACTAGTTTACGTCCTTTAAGGATGTCAATGAAAACACTCTATTAAAGAAAATTATGCTTATTAAGTTTAGTTTTGCGATTTTGAGAGAGGGAGGAAAAAATTCAAGGGTTAAGACGTTTGAAAATTTACCTTGGTGCAAATTAAAGAAGGCGCCAAGTACGTAATACTTTCTTTTTAGTTTTTCAAAATTATTTTTGCTTTTGTTTTGTTATTTGGCAAACCAAAGGCTTACGCGTATGTATGATTGATAAAAAGTTTCATCTTTTTTCTCTCATTTCGCACAAAAAAGTGAGCAGAACATATCGAAAATAGATTTTTGGCATGTCCATTACACTTAAGACGACTGTCTTGCTTTTCTCGTTGCAAACATTTCCGCACAGTTTTAATTTTCTGTGCCGTCTCTTATTCTTTTATAGTATCAATAGTTTTAATTCGAACAAATTTACTATCGATTCGAAGTACAGAGTAAAGGCCCTGGTATCTTAGGCATTAGGCAGATTTTGCTCGCCACTACTCGCGCCAAGACTGACATCATCTGATTAATTCAACCTTTCAGGAATTTGAAAATAGAGGACCAAAATGCGGGAAAATGGCGTCCACATTCTGTAATCGATTCAATCCTTTGCCAGATGCTTTGAGAGAAAATAAAGAAATGTCTTCGTTTGCAGTGGCTTTTGTAGTTTTATGCATTTAATTCAGGAATATCGACTTTATTAGGGCAAATGATTTGTCTTCCTATTACGAAAGTAGCATCTCACCATTTCGGCCACTGTTTCCACTCCGCCATTTGTTTAGTTGTATTACGAAATTTTTTTTTCGAGAAGTTTCTTTCCGTTGAATTCGTCATCCAGCGCTTCACGCATTGAGCTCTGCATAACTGCGACCTCATTTCGCCGATCGGTTAATAAAACTCAAAAATTTATTGCCGCCTACTAAACCTAGGACCACGAGATAGTCAAACGAGTAATTGTAATCTCTAACCCACGAAATGGCAGGATAGTTATATTTTCATCAGATCAATTGCGACAGAAGTCATTGGCCGGCAGGCCCATTCTTTTGGCATTCCATCTCAGTAGCCAGTGGCCGGTTATGCTTTCAGAGGGTGAGCTAGATTTTTCGTGTCGCCCTAATAGTGAGTTTTGTCAACCATCTTCTATTTGCGTATTGAATAACTCTTTAGCTGCATAACCTAAGGGTTAAAAAAAACTGCGGAAAACGTATGATTTAATCTTACAATTATCTTTCAAATAAAACAAACACTTACTTTGCAAATTTGAATAAATCATATGGATTAGTGGACTCGCATATAAAAGACCAGCCATCAACTTGATATAAGATCAAATATCTTCATCTTAACGCTTAGAAACGAAAAATTCAACGAACATGAAAGTAGTATTAACATTGTACGCAGCATGCTTAGCGCTGCTCACTGTGAGTGTTACACGAAAAAAATGTTTAATTTAATAAAAACAAATTGGCCACAGAGTTCAAAAACAAAAACTTTTATATTCTCGTACATAGGTATCAGCACGTCCATCTAATGAAGGGCTTGGTTTCCTAAACGACGAAGCAGATCGTGCGCTTATTTCTGCGGCAGCGGACTTATTCACCGCCATCTTCAATCCAAAAGGAGTTGTGGATGTTAATGAAAACAGTCATCACGCCTTTGGCGCTCAACAGTGTGTAAATGTGCATAATTTACGTTATAAGAAGTCAGTATCCAATGCTGGAAGCAAAATCCGCGATGCAGCCAGACTAAAAGACTCGACTATAGAACGTTATTTGCGCAAAAACGATGCCGCACAATTGCAGCTGCAATTCGTGGAGATTATCGAAGAGTGCGGTAGACTTCGGCAGTCGGATGAACGACTTGATTGTCAAGTCGATGTGGTATGTTGCAGGATAAACTTTTCCTTCAAAAGTATTAAGGAAGTTAATAATTTTTGCTCTCATATTTAAGATTTCTAATGTATTCAGTGATATTGCCGCTTCATCTACGGAATATACATGGATTAACAAAATACTTATACGCTACCGCTTACATGGACTTAGCTGGAATTTGTTTGCTGGATCCATTGAATTGGAGAAATGTTTGTCCGTTTTTCCCGGCCAAGCTACTGATGTACCACCAAAAGGTATTCGCCCTAAACCTACTACCGAGGGCCCAACAAGAGCTCCACAAACCACCGCAGCACCTCCTCAAACAACTACACTAGAGACGACCATTGTTGAAACCACAAATGCAGCGGAAACGACCACAAATGCGGGGGAAACGACCACAAATGCGGTGGAAACGAGCACAAGTGCGGTGGAAACGACCACAAATTCGGTGGAAACGACCACAAATGCGGAGGAAACGACCACAAGTGAGGGGGAAACGAGCACAAATGCGGTGGAAACGACCACAAATTCGGTGGAAACGACCACAAATTCGGTGGAAACGACCACAGCAGATTCTACTGAATCTGAGAAGTCTACTACCGAGCCTTCTGCAGCAGAAACATCAACACTTGAACCAGAAGACACCAGCACAGATTCCACTGCAGAAACTGCTGTAGAAGAATCATCAACGCCTGCTACAGAAACATCCACCGCAGACCCTTCTACAACAGAGGCGCCCGCAACTGCTACGGCTAGCCCTCCTCTACTAGAGTCAACTACCAATGGAACAACTGGTCCTTCGCCAAACTCTACTGCCAGTTCCAACAGCAACTCAGATAACTCTAACAGCGATGAAAGTTCATTGAAACCATCACCAAATAGCTCATCAGAAGGGTCAGAACCGAATGCTCCAGCTAGTATAAATAGCAACGAAGACTCCGGAAGCTCTCCTGATAAAGAATCTAACAGCAATGAAAATTCGAGTACAATTGTGAAACCAGAGGGACCATCAGCTGAGTCAGGGCAAAGTTCGCCTGCTAGCAAAAACAGCAACGAAGACTCCGGAAGCTCTCCTGACAAAGAGTCTAACAGTAATGAAAATTCGAGTACAATTGTGAAACCAGAGGGACCATCAGCTGAATCAGCGCAAAGTTCGCCTGCTAGCAAAAACAGCAACGAAGACTCCGGAAGCTCTCCTGATAAAGAATCTAACAGTGATGAAGGTTCAAGTGATGCGGACGATGATTAGAAGCACGTCAGATGAAAATTCAAAAATATAAAATTTAAGATACAGTGTTGAAATATTTCCACAGTTCATTGGTTTTTTGAAACTTTGTGAATAAAATGTATGTACAACGTCGAAGATTGTTTAGAAATTTTACTAAAGCGCATCTTCCCTAAAAATTTTAGCGGGGTAACTAAAACACCAATCAACTTAATATACCTTTGAACAAAAAATTACGAAAAAATATCAATTAGCGGACAATGCATTTTTCCTCAAAATACTAACATATCTACCTATCCCCTTAGAATTAATAGAGTGGCAAAAATTGTAAAAAAGACAACGTTGTTTAACAAACAAACTCATAAATAAAGCCAGAGTGTCGCACACTAGAGCAAAAGTTATGCAGATATTTTGACAGCAGTGTTTGCTTATAGCAAACTTATTACTTTCTTATCAGCTTTTTAACACTCACCTGACATACGAGTTAATACAAAATCAAATAAAGATATGGAGAAAGGCAAGAATAAGTTGGAAACTTAAATTTTTAAAAGACTCGCTATTTCCCCTCTTTCAGCTGTTTACACTCTCCAATTCTTTGCCATTAATCTACTAAAGGCCGTTTTCTCAAGTAGGTGTTAAAATTTATCTGCCCTTAAAACAAACACTTTGTTACCAAAAAATGTGTTTGACGCCAGATAAATTTTAAAATCTATTTTTCTGATTGAGTGTGTGGGTATGTTTGTACCTCATTCACGCTAAAAGGGCTTAACGGATTTCAGTGAAATTTGGCGCACAGATTGCTCATAATCTGGATAACCAAATGGGATATTCTTTGGAGAGCGTTGCCACCTTTTTCGAAAGCTAAAACCAATGAATTAATAGTTAAATAAAATATTAAAACGATATGGATGTCAGACGCAAGAGTTTCCAAAACGATTTATTTCCAAAACGTTAACTACGGAGGCTGCCACCTGTTAAAAATTTCAAATTGACAAATTAAAGGGTTAATTAAACTATTACAATAATAACCATAGGTGTCAAAATAAAGCGGTTCAAGGATGATTTAATTTATCTTTCAGAGGGTTGCTGGAAAAAAATTACAATCCGTTTAATTAATAAGTTAAATTAAATATTTTAAGAAAGCTGTATTTATTTCGAAAACATTTTTGACGTCGGTTGCCACCAGCTTTGGAAAATCAATTTAATTGATAAGTTATATGTAATTTTACTAACACTATAAACGCGAAAGCTAGTGAGACAGCTTATGGCCAGGATTGATATAAAGAATTTATATTTTAAGATCAACAAAATTTTACAGTCTGGATGTGAAACGTCAAAGATTTAGAAAAGTTTTATTACGAAATAATTGCCACCTATTTAAAAACTAAAATTAAATTTGATTAATAGGTATTCCTTCGTTTTTACAATGGCTAATGAACGAGGTTTAAGAAATCTTTGTTTCTTTGTTTTGAAAATATTTCACTAAGTGTTACCATTTGTTTAAAAGTCGTATCCTGTTTTTTCATAAGTTAAATAAAGTATTACAAGTCAATCGAGACAGGTACGAGAGAGCTTTTTTCCGACATATTTTTGGATAGGGTTGCAGGCAATTTTAAAGTCTACTTGAATTAAATTAATATGTTTAAAGAAATGATGTATCGAGAAAATATTTACGTTTAAGAGTGTAATTTTATTTAATCAGTTATTTTAGTGAGAGTTTAGTGAGTTGTGCATAATAACTTCTCCAGTAAAAAATTGCATCGAGAACAAAAATCTAGTAAAAACTCGCTAGTGAACAGTTGTTGAGGGGCTTGGACATGCCTGCTGTAAACATTGTACAATTTATATACCAGTTTAATAAAGATTAATAGTAACAAAATTTAAAAAATTATTTCTATCTTATAATAATAAATGAGACTTAAGTTATTCTTCTGAGCACATTTATTACACGCAGCGTACGGTGGATGTAACTCCCCCGCCGAGTACTTTGACTCCGCCTATAACACTTTTCGATCAGCGGGCGACTAAAGGTATAATCATGGCATTTTAACGTAACTTAGAGGCTGTCACTTAAAAATTCTCTTAAATGGCTTTTGCTTATATTTGGGCAGGCGAAGCTAAACGTAACTTTATGCCACGTCTAAGTCTGTTCCATTTTGATTTTCTAAGTTCTAAGTTACATTATCATAAGTTGTCATAATCAGGCTTTCAGTCATGTCAGTAACCTCTCCCTCTGCAGCTTCACAATTCTTTTAGCGGTTGAGAGGATTTTACTATTGTTCGAAAAGTTCCTTTCTCAAAATTAGGCAAAGAGAAGCAGAAAATCGAGATAATAAGCAACTCAAAAATTACACATATTTTCATCAACTGCAAATTCTCTAAAACATGCGTTTAAATTCAAGACCTGACTAACCGGTACTCACATTTATTTTACTAAATAATAATCTTTAGTATGCGCATTTCCAAGTCAGTTTTGTGATAGATAAAAGAGAAAAACGCCTAACAAATAATTAAAACCTCAGCGTGAATAATCCATGACACGATGACACGATGACAAGAATTGATTACAGTTGGAAAAGAAAAACCCGCTTTTATGGGTACAGGGGCAAATGCAACTGAACTGATTAGTCACTATCGCGCCGATTGTAGTATATTTTTGTAAATGTGCCCATTTCGTTGAGAGGGGAGGTAAATGACGTGACATTTTGTCCTTGAGACTTTTACCTTTTTTATACCCGAGCGCACTTGTGCACAAGGGTATATTAATTTTGTTCACATAACGGTTGTTTCTAACAGCCAAAACGAATCGAGATAGATATAGACAAATGTATACATAAATGATCAGGATGAAAAAAGAAATCGATTAAGCCATGTCTGTCTGTCCGTCCGTCTGTCCGTCTGTCCGT
>NW_016160530.1:5752-12637 GCF_001687245.7 Rhagoletis zephyria | reverse complement strand
CTTGCAACACAAAAGCAAAATGTCGAAAATTATTGAAATCGGACTAAAATAACGGCCGCTTCTCATATAACGGTAAATTTCAGAAATGCTTGAAACTTCAATATTTCGAAATTGAAGGACGCTAATTTACTCAAAATTGATACACCCCGGCTTACCATCTAGCGGAAGGTTTCGGAAAGGTGAAAAAACATATATTTAATACTTGCGCCGGGTATTTAATGTTCGGCTCCGCCCGAACTTAGACTTTCTTACTTGTTTTTTTTTAAAGGAAAACACAGATCAACACTTCCATTACAACATTCGCTGACGGTTTTCCAATTTACTAACGTCACTTCAAAAAAATATATATAACCATACAGTGGCGGTTAAAAATTGATGAATGGTGTTTCATTTTTCATATTCACAATGTTTTTCAAGCTAAAATATTTTTTGATATTTTTTTATAAAAATATGGTTTATGCTTTAACAAAAACTGTATAAATCACATTTTCAAACTATATACAGAACTTCTACAAATTTTTATCTGTATTTTAAGCTTTTTAAACAGAATTTTTAGACATTTTTTGGGTATGCAGTTAACAAGCCTATAAAATTATAGTAAGATAAATGCAAGTTTTGAGCGGCTAAAAAATCGCATTGATTTTTAATAATTCTAATTTTTTTTTTAAGCGTTTTGCACTTTTTTCCATATAAATAAACATGAATTTCTTATGGAAGAATATGCGCCAGACCGTTTGCAAAAAAAAAATAAAAAAGTCACCGCCAGTTTTCCTAAATTTCGCTATTTATATGAAAAACAAACGTAAAGGCCGTCAGCACAAAAATTTTTTAAAAATTATTGCTATGTTTTAGCCGGTCAAAACTTGTATTTATTTGACTAGAATTTTATAAGATTGTTAACAGCATAACCAAAAAGTTCTGTTTAAAAAGCTCGAAATTTATATAAAAATTTGTAGAATTTTTCTAAGTTCTTTGTAAGGTTTCAGTGTTATTTATATAGTTTTTGTTAAAGCATGAACCATATTTTTTTAAAGAAATATAAAAAAAAATTTTTGCGTGAATAATATTGTAAATATTAAAAACGAAACACCATTCATCCATTTTTGACCGCCACTATAGGTACATACATATATATGGTGAATACGCCCAATTTTGAACGCTATGGCATTGAAACCTTTGATTACTTAATGTTATTTAGTATTCAAAATAAATTATCATTAAAGATTTTTAATGCAAATAAAAGCAGAATTTAAAAACAAATCTAGCTGTAAGCTTCAAATCAAAGAAATTGTGGGAAAAAAGTTTTAGGCGCGGTCATTTATTCAAGCGTTCAATTTCGTGATCGTTGCACTTGAGATTTATGTAAGAACCAATACTAATTACTTCCACTGCAACAAACTTATCAGAAAAAATACGTCACAAAAAAAATCGAAAACTTTTAGATAAGGACAGGAGAAGGTTAATGCCGACTTCCGATTTTTTAAATAAAAATACACTCGAGTCGTTTAAATGCAGCACCACTTATAGATAATAAGCGCATAGATACAAGAGTTCTGGGAATTGATAATTTTTAGGTATGTAGTGAAAAATGTGCAAACCGATAACTATTTATGAATGAGTCAGTTACGAACATTACTCAGATTATTTACTATTTATTTTGTTCCAATTATTAGAAAATCTTTTTGGTTGCTTAATTTAATATAATTTGATAATATTTCAATTCCAAATTGACGTTATCTATCTAAAGAGTAATTATTTAAATAAACTTTGATATTATTTTTGTATAAGAAGCATACTTTCGTATTGGAAAGTCACAGTACGAACGATGTGGTTTACCTGGAAAGTATTTGCAGTTTGCTTGCTGTTTCAAAGTGTACGTAAAATTCGTAAAATATTGAGTTTAGTGACTGAAATATTGTTTTCTAATAATCATAATAACGTTTTTGCTAACAGGTTTTTGCCTTTTCACTGCGGCACTATGAATCGACTGTCCAAAAAGGCGAAATTGCGTTAAGCAAAAATGCAAGAAAATTTTTTAAAGCAATTTTCGTAAGTAACGACCAAAAGGAGATATCCACAAACACTCTTTTCCCCAACGGATTTGGATCGGAAGTCTGCGAGGAAATATACGAGACACAACTTGATGCCGCCCTCGCAATTGGTGGCTATAGGATTCGAAAATGTTTCCGCGGTAGAAACTTCCCGTTGGATTTCTATATGGATCAATTTGATGTGCAACAATTGTTCTTGGCAGCCATTCAGCAATGTTCTCTGCATATTCAAATCAATGCTAAACTGCAATGTTATTCCAGTGTGGTAAGTGTAAGCGATTATCTTTGATGGCACGCAGTTATTCTAATGATACTTTCTCTTCTCAATTTAGATAACCCTAATCGTTAATGAGACGAGCACTTTTGCAAATCGTTCCCAAAACGAAGTTGAGCACTGCGTGAGATACCAAATAGATCGCTTAGTTCAAAGTTTGGGAAAAGCTACGGAAAATTACGAAAAATGTATCCGTGAAAGTTCTCCGCCACACTGGACACCACCGCAGTGGAATACAACTGTAGCGCCTCCAAATGCAACATGGATTCCACCAAATACAACATGGGTACCACCAAAATGGAATACAACTCAGGCCCCAGCAAGCACAACATCGATCCCACCAAACACAACATGGGTTCCACCACACTGGAATACAACTCAGTCGTCTCCGAATTCAACGTGGATTCCACCAAATTCAACATGGGTTCCACCACAATGGAACACAACTCAGGCATCATCAAGCACAGCATCGAGTCCACCAAACACAACATGGGTTCCACCACAATGGAATACAACTCAGTCGACTCCAAATTCAACATGGGTTCAACCACAATGGAATACAACTCAGTCGACTCCAAATTCAACATGGTTTCCACCACAATGGAATACAACTCAGGCATCATCAAGCACAGCATCGAGTCCAACAAACACAACATGGGTTCCACCACAATGGAATACAACTCAGTCGTTTCCAAATTCAACATGGATTACGCCACACTGGAATACAACTCAGGCACCATCAAGCACCACATCAATTCCACCAAACACAACATGGGTTCCACCACAATGGCATACATCTCAATCGTCTCCTAGTTCAACATGGCAAACAACTGTTAACGTAACAGGAGCTGCAGAAATTCCAGGAACTACAGAAAGCAATTCAGAAGGCGAAAATATTTGGAAAAAGATTTGGCAGAGCATTAAAAATATATTTTAAATATAATTTGTGAACACATTAGTACCAAACCATTACCAATTTAAAAAAAAAAAACATTTGTAAATATTTTTTTTAAATGCTTATGTGATTTTCAGTGGCTACGAAAACAAATTAATAACTTAGTAAAGAAAATAATAAATAAATTTATAATAAAAATAATATGTATATAGTTAAGTTTTCAAAAACAACTTGTTTCCCAAGCGTCGATAATTTTCGGGCAGGCTTTACATCCTACATTAGTTTTGATAACTAATGCTTTCAGCTCAAATTTACTTTTATCGAAATACATCCATTTGGCCTAAACGATTTTGGCCAAGCTCAACAAATCACGTTAGTCGTTTCTCTTCTGTGCCAACTGATGCCAATTGGAAATGCCAAGCGACGCCTAATTCTTCTCCACTAGGTCTTTTAATCGCAGTGGGGGCCTTCCTCTTCCTCTGCTACCACCAGCGGGTTCCGAGTTGAATAATTGCAGAGCTGGAGCGTCGGTGTCCATTCGAACGACATTACCAAGCCAACGGAGCCGCTGTATTTTAATTCACTGCACTATGTCCAAGTGTGCCAAATTTTTTAAATATTGTCATTTACCTGCAATACGAGGTACCATTTATGAACATCCGAATGACTAACTAAAGCGGCCCGAGAGTAGTTGGAAGCTATTTATGGAAAAGGGCCTACTTTTTTATGATGAAAAACTGTGTCCGCGTAGAATGTGTCCATTTGCTCCAAACCAAATGACGTTTAGTTACTCAACATTAAGGAAAGCAAACAATACTGAAAAAACTTCAGGACTTTCCTTCACGTTCGTTGGTTTTTTCCTTTCATAACTAAGTATGTATATAATCTAATATAAATTTTCTCTGCACTTAGTTAATCTTTTGCAACTCCATCACTCTTAACCGGAGAAAAACATTCCCAATATACAAACAAAAACATTTTTTATCCAGAACTACATTGTCCTCACCTTCCTCGCTGAGTTTGAGAAATTCCTGCGTGTTATTTCTTTCGTCTGGCAACCGTTCTATATGTAACGGGTGATTTTTTAAGAGCTTGATAACTTTTTTTTTAAAAAAAACGCATAAAATTTGCAAAATCTCATCGGTTCTTTATTTGAAACGTTAGATTGGTCCATGACATTTACTTTTTGAAGATAATTTCATTTAAATGTTGACCGCGGCTGCGTCTTAGGTGGTCCATTCGGAAAGTCCAATTTTGGGCAACTTTTTCGAGCATTTCGGCCGGAATAGCCCGAATTTCTTCGGAAATGTTGTNACAAAGCCAGAAAATGCTTCGATGGGTGGGTAATCATTAATTTAGCTTATCAAATACTTTGAATTGAAGTTATTCTTCTAACAGGTAGTAGTATAAAAAATTCAGTCTGTATGGCAGGTGCCACGGGCCCTTTTCAAAAATCCCCCGTTTTTTCCATGAGTATATCTCCATACCAAGTTCTAACACTCTACCGGAAATACTTCAAGAGGTTAAGTTTAGGACAGCGATGGGCAGAGTGGATTTTTACTCCGCTCGCGCCTATACAAAATGTATATAAAGCGGGCAAGGCAGTGCCCATCAGTGGTTTAGGATGAAAAGCTCCATGGGAGCTATCATATAAATTAAGTAGGACTAAATGACACCAGTGTGCGAAATTTCATTATGACCGGGAAAGCGTGACAAACAAACCAACTCACTTTCACATTAAGTAAGGATCATCCAGTAGAATAAACACTTAACAAATAAATAACCGAACGAACGAAAAATGACACTGAAGATGGCACAACGCCGAAACCGGTTTGTCTCCAAACCAAATTTGACAAGGGATGAGGGAAATTCGTTCCATAATACATCATACACCCACCCTGTCGGAAACAACAACAACCAAAAAGGAAAAATAAATAACCCTTAATTTAACATACATAGGTTTTTTGTAATTTTTTTTATCTTCTTCTTAATTTAAAAAAATAATAATAATTGCGAAAATTTATAATTTACGAAGAGCAGGATGACCAAGCAATTTTTAGTACAAACAGAAATTTTGTTTATTTTTTTAGCCGACTTCACAAAACGAAGAAGGTTATCAGGTTATCCTCGGAATCATTTTATATTTTTTTTTCTATTTTTTTTTTTACGTACGTTATCGCATAACTTTGGACCACGTTAACCGATTTCTATAATTCTTTTGTTAAAGGAAAGGCAAAAAAAAGAGTATCTACACATGTTTATCCATGTGGCGAGTTGGTCAAAATTGAGCAGTTCTACCTTCCAAACTACTAACCACTATATAGTAAAGGTTATTTTTTCATAATCTCTGCAAAATGAGATGCGTATATTTACTTTATCAAACTCTTTCACAAAATTTTTGTTTTTTTTTTGCAACGCTTTCACGGCAGTACGACGTAACTGTCGATTCCCTTGTGATGTTGCTACTAATTAAAACCTGTGGAAGAAGGATAATTGCAAATCTACTTACAACGAAGTAATATAATTATGCAAAGAAATTTGTAAAAGACTTACATAAGTACGTAAGAGCTGACATTCAATATGTGTAGGTATGTAGTTACATACATAAATATATATGTACTAGGTTTGCCAGAAATACTCGTATATGTGTGTGTAGGTGCGTATGAACATACATACATGCCTATGAATATATTCAATCTGCGTACCTACATATGCAACTATGGTTAAAATATAGACCACATATTTCCAAAAGATGCCGTAGCTTTATACATGGGACACTAACAAACATCCACATACGCACTGGTACAGTGCCATGGCTACCAAGTTGCACAATAAGACAGCACACTAAGCTGCAGTTTCAGCGATGATGGCAGAAGAATAAACAGCTATGAGTATGTGCATTAGGGTGGTCCAAAAATGCATGTGAAAAAGTAAAGACGAAATTTGTATGCTCTCACCCCCTAGGATTGTTTCATACCGAAAAAAATATACCCCTATATTTTATTTTGAAATCAAAAAACAGTTAGAGGTCGCTCAAAGCGCTTAAAGTTTTCCATGTATTTTTATATGGGAAAAAACTTTTCGTAGAAATGGTATAGAATTCTTAAAAATCAATATTTCTATATCGGAAAACTCTGTTCCTCTGCAGGAGATAATTATACCCAATTATTTATTTAAGCATTTTTTATAGCTCCGCCAAACACCCACAAAACCCCGAAAAATGCAGTGGGAGGACCAATAAAAATCGTTAATATTAAAAAATTGTTAAATAAGCAATTAGCAGTACTGTTACTGAAAGTCTCCTGAAGAAAACCAGATTTTTCTGATCGAAAAATATTGATTTTCCACAATTCTATGCCATTTCTACGAAAAGTTGTTTTTCCCATATAAAAATACATTGAAAACTTTTATGGCTTTAAGCGGCCTCTAAATATTTTTTAATTTCTAACTAAAAAAATACGGGTACTCCTTTCGAATTAGAACAATCCTAGGGGTTGAGAGCATTACAATTCCAACTTTACTGTTTTTGGACCACCCTAATGTACATATGTATGTATGCATGTAATTTGCTTTCTCAGCTTTCGTCTTCAAA
Organism: Rhagoletis zephyria; assembly: GCF_001687245.7. NCBI lineage: Eukaryota > Metazoa > Arthropoda > Insecta > Diptera > Tephritidae > Rhagoletis > Rhagoletis zephyria. The sequence continues at coordinate 5,825 of NW_016160530.1, read as the reverse complement.
TTAATTTGCACTTCTTGCGTGTACACGCAGTTCACTCGGTTGTTTTTCGCTTATTTGTTGTTGTTTTGTTGGC
>NW_016160530.1:0-3059 GCF_001687245.7 Rhagoletis zephyria | reverse complement strand
TCCAAGCCTACGTTAGCTGAGAAAACGGCTTTGAATTTTTCCAACACCAATTTGGCAAGAGGTCCCTGCGCTTCTATAAGCCGCATGGGCTTGTGTATATTCTTTAATCTTAAAAAAAAATTTTAAATGCTATAATCACTTTTTTAAAGGTAGGAAAGGCAAAAAAAGGCAAATATCTTAAAAAAGGCAAAAAAGGCAACATCAAATGTGTATATATGGAATCAGGGAAAGCTAAATCGTGGACATTCTTAATCGATTATACTCTATCTCTTTAGCAGAAAAAAAGGCAATTTAAATAAAATCCGTTCCCTGGTTATGAGACAAAATAGATATGTAACTTAAATTTAACTCCTCCAGTGTAGCCCAGGCGCACTTACTTTTTTTTTTGAAACTTTGGTGTTTTGTTCCCAAAAATCAGTAAGATTTCGTTAAATTCAAGAAACTTAATGAATTTTTGTAAAGTGCTTTGACCTATTACGAAAATAAGTTTGATGATTATTTGAACCCGAACCGTCCCCTCGTAAATCTGCCACTGTGTTGTTGTATAAAGATAAATATGTAAGTAAAAATAAAAACCAGCTTAAAACCCTTCAACTTGCTGCGAGGGTATTAATACATATATACATACATATGTTCATATGTACATTTGTATTCACCTGCTTGTAGTCTATGCGACGGCCTAACTTTCACATGTGGCGAGCAGTGCACACAAGAAATGCTGCTAATTGCATATGCATTCTCAAAGGATTAGCAGTTATTCGTGGTGGTTTTGCGATTGGCTCGCACAAAAGTTACAGATATAGAACTAGTATATAGTACATATGTATTGTATCTTAGCAAATCTAGCAATTTTCGTGTGTACGAATGTTAATTTACGTTATTTGGTGCATAACAAATTCAAGTGTAACCAACGACTGACTGCAATTCATAAAATCATTCTAGCATCTCTCCAATGCTGAATTTGTATGTCCTCCAACCAGCAGTTAGTTTTCTTCAACCTGCTGTATTTTGTTTTTGAAAATGACAACTGCCTTTGTTTCGGTCAAAAGTAGTTACATATGTACGTTCTTTCATTCAAAATTCGCTCTTATATCATAAATAAGAAAAAAAAAACAAATTTGTAAATAAATATATATATATATGTATGTATATAACCTAGTGTGGATAGAATAATTAAACAAACAACAACACAATCACAAGTAGACATACTTATTCATGCACATATTTAGGTCAATTACTAGTTAGGCCACAAAAGAGAATTGTAAAAAATTGTTGACCCATCAATGTAAATTTACTTATGTTTTCTTTGCAATTTTTCACTTATGACCTCAGAACTATGTATATAGTGCTCATAAGGTGAGAAAGCATAATAATAACTTTACTAACTACTAACAAAGCTTCGGCATGAGTCGGTGACAACCCACTTCAAAATATTTTCAAACTGCTACTTTTTGAGGCCCCTTTTCCCTTGGCATTCATAGGCTGTATTTTTCCCCCTATTCAATTTCCTTAATTCAAATTTAATTTGCTTTTTAAACAGGTAGCAACCCTCCTCAAGTTTAGTAACGAAAGAAAGAATTTCAAATCCATTTCCATTGATACCCATTTCGTAATATTTTATTTTTTTTTAGAAAATTTTTATATAATTTTTTAAAAGGTGGCAACTTTTTTTCAAAAAAGTAAAACCTTATTGCATATCCGCAGTCCAAGTATTTTAATTTGACGCCTTATTTGGAAAAATCGAACGAACGGCGCGGTTCATTGTATGGCATTGCTTATTAAGTAATTTAAGTTCAATTGTTCTATAGGTGGCAACTGTGTTCGAAAAAATAAAATCAGTTTGCACATCTACAGGCCAAGCGCTTTAATTTGACACCCCATTTTTTGAAAATCTAGCGAACGGTGCAGATCTTTTATCCCGAACAAAAATCCCTTCGCGTATTATATATAGAGAGAATATCTTTTACAAATCCGTTCACTAATTTTTGAGCTTAGCGAAGTCAAAAAATCTCGACTTTGCTTTGTACTATGTGAGAATAGAATAATAAGTTTTAAATATGTGGCAACCCCACTCAAAAAATAATACATTATTGCGCATCTAGAGGCTAAGCCTTTTAATTTGACGGCGGAGAACTGATACCTTTGCTTAAATTTAATAAAGTATTTTTTTAACAGGTGGAAACCCTACTCAAAAGTATAAGGCATTCGTACTTATAAAGAGGCCAATCCCTTTTATTTGACACCTCATTTTTTTAAATCCAACAAACTGTGCGGATCTTTAAATTTTTGGACAGGTGGCAACCCTGTATAAATTGCAAAGGTCACTTTCTTATCGATACAGAATGTACTAGGAAAATCTCGTTCAAATCCGTTCTCGACTTTCCTTTATACTATGTATGTATAAATTTTTAATCATTTTTGAGTTTATAAAGGATTTCTTTAGTAAAACGCTGTCGTATTCTGTATTTGTGAATAATTTCTCAGCCGCTTTGTATGACATACTACAAAATATGATAAACGTTTTTACTAAATCAACGACAATTTTTACTCAATAAATATCTCGGAAACTAAAGCAGATATCCAAAAACTGACAAGACCTATTAAAAGCTGCTATTTTGAAAAAAAAAACTGTATCTACGTATAGCTGCAAATAGTCAAAGTGGCGCTTACGGCAAGCTTTCATCCAGGTGGCTATATGTTTGCTAGTATGTGCTTATGTATGTTTGTAAATACTTACCATAACCTCTAATCAAAACCTGACTTCACTTCCGCAGCCGCACAGCTAACAAACTATAAACTTCCAGAAAAAGTGCTGTAGCTGTGTTTGACTGTTTATCGACAGTTCATAACTTACGCCATTCAAGCGTTAAGCAAAATTTAATGTTGGTTTCCTTTTTTTTTAAAGGAATGGAATCAATCGATATTTGAGTTAAAGCGAAAACGTTTCACTAATTTCCCGCAACACACACATTGCGTACACGCGCGCCGGCAGCTACACTCACTCACTCACCCATACAATGCTGCAGTCGACATTTTTGCCAAAAACTTTATCGCACGCA